>NC_060881.1:14444830-14744830 GCF_021901495.1 Neodiprion virginianus | reverse complement strand
CGATCCAATTGCCAGATAATTCCTCACAATTCGGTGATAATGAGGAGGTTCTCCATCTTGTTGGAACCACATTCGTGCTCGTGTATCCAAGTTAACTTCTTCCAAAAGCTCTGGACAGATTGATCACCAACATCGGTGGAAATTAAATGTTTGGTGTGGGATCGTCAACGGATATCTTGTAGGGCCATATTACTTCGAGGGACCGGTGACCAAGCAAAGATATCTCGACTTTTTGCAGAACGCATTACCAGAGCTTTTGGAAGAAGTTGACTTGGGTACAAGATCACGAATGTGGTTCCAACAAGATGGAGCACTTCCTCATTATCTCCGAATTGTAAGGAATTATCTGCAGGCTACCTACGGTGGTAATTAGATCGGTCGAGGAGCTCCAGTTGAGTGGCCACCAAGATCGCCGGATCTAACATCGCCTGATTTTTTCCTGTGGGGATTCCTTAAAGATGTTGTTTACCGGGAGCCTCCAACGACTGGGGTTGACATGATGAATAGAATTACTGAAGCGTGCAGAGCCATTCCAAGGGCAATTCTTTTGAAAACGGTGCAGAGCTTCGAAAAGCGAGTGAGAGCATGTATTGCTCTTGATGGTGGTATTTTTGAACATCTGTTGTCACCGCACTGATGCTCCGACATATCAAACATATCACAGAGAAAGTTTGGAGTGATAAAATATTTGTTTTTTTGTTCTATCTCACGAACTATTCATTTGGAAAATAAACATATTCTGAGAAAATTGTAAATTTTTGAATGAAGAATATTTTAGTTGAAAGGAAAATGCATGATTCCATTTAAAAAAAACTCGGGCATTCTCCACAGCATCATCAATCATGATGCTGAATCAAAAAAAAAATCTTCATGTGTCCCCCTCTGAACCGAACAACTTTTGTAGGACACATTTTCCAATTGAAACGTTAGTTCGGCTCAAAACGTAATGCGTACTTTAAATTAGAACACCCTGTATATATATGTCAGATACGATAATACGTTCAGGGTAACGAATAGGTTTACTTGTCAGGATCTAATGACCTAAACGTATGTTACGCGTCTGGTATATAAAAAAATGACAAATAACAGAAAAACGATGTACTTCACTGACTGCCACAGTGACACAGCTTACATTTCTTCTATTAAGCTTCGATACAAGAATAATAAAATATAAAATCGAACCACTCGGTAGCAATGCTAGTAGAGTGTATCACGGAGAGCCTGTTCTAATTAAAAACGTCTTATCGTAACCAATGACCAAGAAAGTATAACCCGGAGAGCTGTCTCCCACCCCACATATCTTGGCCTCTCCGTGACACAACCCACGCGTGGTCCATGCACCACGCATTATCACCGTGGTAGGTTCTTCTAAGAACCTTTATTGATTCCTAGCCGGCGATCATATAAATAGCGCGCGGTGCGTTTTGAAAGCTGTTTTGAAACCTTGATTTCCACGGCAATGCGACATATATATATTGTTACAACGGGGGGAAATTACGAAAGATCTAAGAGAATCAAAGAGTTCTCTGTGCGATTTAAGCGAACGCCGAGCCAAAGAAGTCTCACGAACAAGGAATATTAAGAAAGAAAATAGATGTATTTGGACACAAGCTCTCTTTTTAAAGTCTAGAGACTGACTGTTTTTACAATAATGTCGGTTGACGCAGCAACCTTATTTTTTTTAAAGACATAAGAGGTTTATAAACGTCTTTTATCTATGATGACTACTAGATCATTTAAAAGGGGACAAAACGGGTGATTTCACCCTTTGTAACAATATTGTAACGTTTTAGGCGTTGCGTTAATAAAATATGGATCCGCGAGTTTACTTATTAAGTCGAAGAAATCAAGAGCGTGAATAACAAGCCAAAATCAAAGGCGAAATTAAAATGTAGTGAAAAGCTTTTAATGCATAATACGTGTTTCTTGTTTAAAGTCTGAAACAAGACTGTTTTTACAATAATGTTGGTTGGCGCAGCAACCTTATTCTTTTTAAAGACATAAGAGGTTTATAAACGTCTTTTATCTATGCCGACTACTAGATCATTAAACAGGGGGCAAAAGGGTGATTTCACCCTTTGTAACAATATATATTGTAACGTGGCATTTTTGATGCCCGTTACAAGGGGCTCCTTGAACCCTGGGCGGAACCAAAATTTAAGAATTTCCGAAATTGAGTCGCGAAGTTTTTGCAAACGAGCGCCAGGACTAGATTCACGCATCCGAAACTACGAGAGGGGACACCTTAGCGAATAGCGTAAGATATTTCAGGTTTTTTGTTTTTTTTATTTTTCGAGCTACAACGGCATCAGGCAAGAAGTCGACACCGAATTCGAGGAAATTGCGGAGTGACGGATTAGCGACAATTGCGAAGGAAGGATGTTGAGACTGCGGAGGTGGAGCCGACGCAGATCCCCGCATCGCGGGAATCCAAGGTGGACGCGATTCCCGCTGGCGGCCGGTGCGCCGCAGCCTCTCCTCCTTCACCCCGCCAACAATTGACTAGCGAACTTGCGACGGACCGACTAGCGACGAGAGAGCACCACGCTCGCCACCAAGACGTCATGGAGCTGCGCAAAGGACGAGATTGCGATTTAGCGTCAAGTTCTGCGCCGCGATGCTATTACAGGTGCGCGTCGAGTTGCGCAGTCGACGAAATCGATGACGGATCGATTATTGCGTATTCTTGTGGGTATGACGTCCCGTATGGGATGGCGTATCGAGATCCGTGTTGCGGCAGGTCGTAGGTTTTTGAAACCACTCTAATTCTGGCGGTCCTTATAAGTAGTCACGTTTTGGGGAGTTTCGCGAAGTAATGGAGTCGCCAAAAAATCGCGAGGGGAATGGAAAGGGGGTTGCAAGGATGTAGAAGGTGAGCGCTGCTTCTATCCCCGCGATTGAATTTCGAGCATAATTACGAAAAGGCTTGCCGAGTAATGGATAGCCGTTATGGATTTGCGTTGTAGAAAAGTACTCGAAATTCTTTTGCCGATTCTTTTGCTTGATGACCGTAACCTGAGTACGCGTGTTAGAGTAGAGTAAATTTTGAGTTCTTGAGAAAGATGATTAGAGTCACGGGTTTTGGATGAGTCTCTCTCGTTTTTGAAATCAAGTATAGCCGAATTCCGCTGTACCGGGTCGAGCCGCGTTATCAGGTTTTTCAGTGTCACCTCTCGAGTAGGTCGGGAAGTGCCGAATTGGAGTGCTCGGATTAGCGAATAACGTTTTCGAGGATTTTGAGAAGGTTTGATTTTGGATGCGTTGCGATAGCGAATAGTTGAGGTTACGTTTAGTTGCACCTGCGCTTAGTTCCGTACCCGTTTAGTTAAGATAATGTTAATGGAGTTGTGTTACCTTGAGCCTGTGTTTAGTTGAAGTTACATTCAGTGGCATTTGCGGATTTGTTTAGTTGAAATGAGTAGGAAATAAGCTTTAGGTTGAGTAATGTTGTCACGTTTAGATTTAGGACAGCTCGCGGTAGCGTCGAAGCTCCGAGTCGGGTGAGATCTCGGGTGAGATTGAGGACGCTGTCTGTTCGGTAGCCCAACGACGCACCGTCGAGAAAGTAGTTTTAGTTTCGGTTTTGAGCAATTATCTCTGTGGAGAAGAAACGGCGAATTTGCAAATTGAGAATAGCGTATGGCAATTTTGTGATGGTTAAGTGACATTTTAGTTAGGGAGCCGGGAGCTCGGTAGAGTAAGAAATAGAGTAGGTTACATGTAATTTTCTGTTTATTTTTAGAATCGCGATGAGCGACTTTTGGATTTTTTTTTTGTTTGTTTTTGTATCACCGCTATTGGGAAATATAAGATTTTATTTTACTTCTTTTGTTAAATAGCGTGTGTATTTCGAGTGTCTCTCTCTCAAAATTATCCCTTCCCTCTTCGCGGTACTGAGCTATCAAGCATATTGCCGAGGTATAGCGCATTAACGATTTCGAGGCGTGTTAATTACGCCAGGCGCCCAACAAAACTTCGCGATATTGTTTTTAGATCTAGGGTACATCGTGGACGCCAAATTATTGTGCACGCGGTATCCTGGACCTAAAAACAATATCGCGAAATTTGTTGGGCGCCTGGCGTGATAAACACGCCTCGAAATTGTTGATGCGCTACGTCGCGACGAAACACTGGGCAGCTCAGTACCGCAGAGAGGGGAGAGATAAATCTTGGGTAGAGAGAGAGATGCGAAATACGTCACGCCAACACGTTATTTTATGAAGTTATGATAAAATCAACTGATATATTTCCTTCTAATGATAGTACTAACAAAAAAAATTATACAAAACCAAAAAAAAATAATTCTTCAAATGTCGCTTGTGGCGAGCCCAAATACAAACGAGAAATAATAATACCGCGATCGCTCTTCGCGATCCGAAAGGATAAACAACAGAAATGCTAATTTGTAATTCGCTATTCGCGATTTATACTCAACTACTTATAGTTAACAATCAAAAGAAAATAAGAATAATATAACAGAAAAGGAGAAAGAAAATTAGATGAATAAATTTGGACAACCTCTTAGTTCTACCGGCGCTAATCGCTGCCTTAATAATAAACACTATCTCCAAAACAAAAAAAAAAAAAACAGAGTTTTACTCGACGCGCTAACTGCGTCCGTCCTCTACGAACTACAGCGCTAATCGCCGACTTAACAACAAACCATTAGGGCAAACTAAACTGAAATCGTAATCGACGCGCTAACCGCGATCGTCAATAAATCTAGAAAATTCGTTAAACCTATGTGCGCTAATCGCCCCTTTCGTAATAAACAATAATTCAATAATCAAACGAAAGAGAATGTGACTCGACGCGCTATTTGCATCTCTAGCCGTTATTTTGAATGGCACCGGTCACCACGGGAATCGCCTGGCTATTATCTGAACGCATCCGAACTCTGCACTCTTCGCGACGTCTGAACGCAGTTCGCGAGTGCGAACGCTCCCCCTTTGACGACTCGCGACCTACACGCGAAGTTACGCTTTATCGTACTTGATTCGACGTGACCCAGGGTAACGGAATTTGGTTACTCTCAAATCACAGTTGTCTTGTCGCGACTCAAACCCGTGACGTTACTCGACCAGCTCAGTTACTTAAAATTGGCTCTACGTTATTCCGCGCAACTCAGGCTACGGTCACCAAACGAAAGAATAGGCAAACGAATTTTGAGGATTTTTCGACACGCAAATTACAAACGGGCATCCTTTCTCGGACAAGCCCTCGCTCAATTACTCTCGAAATTCGATCGCTAGAAGATGAGCAACGCTTACCGCTCCACGTCCATGACACAAAATCTCCGACTCCCTGGTGGCGGTGGTCGGCCATCGTCCCTCGTAACGCCAGTCAAATTTTCCCCACGCAACAGAAGGAGACGAGAACGAAACTCAACGCAATTCCCCGCTACGACACCCAAAATTTCTTTGAGTAGCAAAAACAAAGCAAAAGCGAAACTCAATTTCAACGCTAACAGATAACACCGCTTTGCTTGATCGCCAGAACTAGAGTGATCTCCGATGTCCGATCGGTCGCTACGCCGATCTCGTGACGCTAATCCTTCGTGACGTCATCACCCTAAGAATGCGCAACAATCGATCTGTCATCGATTTCGGAGATTGTGCAACTTGACGCGTACCTGTCGTCGCTACGCGGCGCAGAACCTAACGCTAGATAGCGATGTCGTCTTCCGCGCAGCTCTACGGTGTCCTGGGGTTGGGCGGGGTGGTGCTTCCTCGTCGTAAGCTGGTCTCTCGCGGTCACTCGCGGTTTCCTTGGTCAGGTGTAGGCGGGGTGAGCAGGGAGGCTGCGGCGCGCCGGCCGCTAGCGGAAATCGCAACCGCCTTGGATTCCCGCGCCGCAGGGATCTGCGTTGTCTTCCCCTCCGCAGCCTCGGCATCCTTCACGCAAGATCTCCGCGGTTTCGCCCCGCCTCGAAATATCTTCGGCGTCGGAGTTGGCCGCTGGCTTGTGGCTGGTGTACTCAAAAAAAAAAAATAAAACCAAAATCCTGCAATTTCTAAATCGTACTTATTTATTGCGTCCCTGTCGAAACTCGGATGCGTGACTCCGGTTCTGGCGCTCTCTATTATTATCTCGCGACTCGATCTCCGAAACCCTTATTCCTGGATTCGGCTCAAGGTTCAGGAAGTACCTTGTAACGGGCATGCCCAACCGAAATACCACGTTACAATATTTATATATAGATTTGGGCCACAATTGTCCATTCTACGTACGTTTGGTACAGCATTGAAGTACATTCAGAATGTTAAATAACTAATTTCATATATTTGGTAACGTGGACGACAGATTTGCGTATTCCCTTCTCTCTCTCTGTCTCAATAATTGTCTAATATATATGGTTCAATAGAATAATAGTGTATTTCTGCTGAAGCTTTCCGCAAGTGCAGAAATTATAATGTTTTGGTACTACAGGCAATCGAGGGGTTCATCGAGTTTCTGCCCGAGTGGGACACAACTGTAAAGGCTCAGCACTTATCTTTCCCAATACCTTGGAGTACCGTCGTAGGTCTGAAAGTCACGCTGAGAAGCACTCTGGAACTTTTGGATTATCTACACAGAGATTGTAGTTACGATTACCTGATGACGGCTCGTTTAAACCAGGATGCACTCGAAGTAAGAACAAATCGATTACATTTGTATGTATATGATGATAGTTAACTGATAAAGCCCGTAACAATGATCGTGCACTGCTCGACAATAGCAAGTTCAACATTATTTAATTTAAGGTAGTACTGTCGATATTGCAAGAGTCAAATGTATACACCGTCATGTTTGACTCACGTAGTATTTAGAATAGGCAACGTCGCGATCGAGCGAGAGAGACAGGGAGACGGTCTGCAGGAAGCCTAGACGGTCTGTATCACTCGAGAGGTGCACAAAAGGTATGCGTAAAGACTGCACATTGTAACCTCTTCACGATGTTGCCACGTCTATGATGAACTACGACATAGAGTACATTTTGGATATTTATTTGCTAATTACTACTATCACGAGCTCTTAAGCTGTATTTTTGAGGATTTAAAATGTTTCTTATAACATTTTCGCTCATTTTCCCCTTTTTTGTTAAAATCTGAATGGTACTTTTTGTAAAATACAATGAAAACTGTGATTTTTCATGAGACTCAATGTTAAATGTATGAAATTACAAATGCCAATATCTTTTTGCTAATGCTCTGTGGCCTTCTACAAATTTAACTGGATCTGTTTCTCATCATAATCTACTATTATACCTTATTTTATTAAACTCTGAACAGTAATTCTCTTACCGACACCTTAAGAAATCCATGACTACGTATTAAGGTAAACAATTATTAATAATGAAAATGTCGGAATAATGAGTGCATTTTCGTTACCTGTACCCAGGAAGCCTTACCTCTAGGCTTCCTGCCTGTACCAGTACCTTACGAAATTCCCCCAACCAATCACACCTAAAGATATTTTTCAACGAACAATTAACAATTATTATCGATACGAAGTACTGTCAGCCTATGTCTAATTTTATTTTAAGCACATTTTCTAAAACACTAGAACCAATTTCGACTTGAGAGCTGATCAATGCTTAATTTTGACGTTTGTTATTCTGGTACGCGCATGCGCCCGAGTAGTCAGGTGACTAATCGTGTCACTTGATCCTTTCAATAACGTTATTCATAAATAACTCTACTAAAAGCTAACGGCATCGCAAAAACAAGACTATGTGCTAGTTAAAATTAACGAGTAGAATAGAACCGCAATTATCCGAGCTCCCACTATCCGAACGGTGACTTGCCTCATCCAAACGTTCCATTATGCGAATAATTTCACAAAATTCTGTTACACATTTTTATTGAGTCACATTACATTGTTGCTAACAATGACTCGACTCGAGCGTATTTTGTTTAACCCTTACTTGCCACACCTCTGTAGAATTACGTACTTGCCACCATGGGGTAGATTTGTACCCCAGTGACGAAAATTGTTATAAAAAATGAACTACTGAATATTTCAACTTGAAAATTGTTTTAGAATATATTGAAAGCTTTTTTAAGAAGATTGTTTACTTTATATTGCCAAAAATTAAATTTAGGTACACTGAAAACAATGCTAAAGTCAACAAAGGTGGAAAAATGACTATTTTTCTTATAGGCCTGGGGTAGTTTGTACCCCAAGGTGGCAAGTAAGGGTTAAGTTAATTCATAACGACAAGTTCGAGTCTGGGAAAATAAATATCTATATAAACGTTTTAGTGTTATGTACGTTTACTTGGGAAATGTTTGAAATAATCTGATCTACTCGATAAAGGGGATTTTTAATATAAAATTTGGAATCATTGTTTTATTTAAAAACGGCCATTTTTATCCGGCTATAAAATTCATACGATTTTCGGAAAGGTGTGTCGATACTGAGGAAAAACTTTTCAGAATGGCACTGATGAAAGTTCGAGCGTAATAGCTTATATTTTTAATGTTTTTGCTTTAACGTTATAATACCTGTTTTTTATTATTTTGTCTGTATGTAATATGTAAAACCGCTACCCACGACAATCCGTTTCTATTATCCAAAGTTTCGATAATCCGAATGAAGCCCGGTCCGGATGGGTTCGGATAATTGAGGTTTTATTTCACGTCAATGCTATGCTTCCTAGTGTATTAAAAATATTATTTCTTATTTCAGCGTTTTTTTAGCATGATGAAAAATGCTTGCAGCAGCAATGACCACCCCGATCCGGTCTTGTTCGCGCAAGTTTTTCGGTTATTATGCACATACTCTCTCGTGAAGCCTCCCAAAGGCGGAAACGTATGCGGCACAGAGTTACTAGAAACCTTGATGGAAACTAAAGAATCTATGGCTGCAAAATCAAACCCCAAAAGAGTTTTTACAAAAACTGGATACCCTTATTGAATCAGGACAAGCGAGCGAACCAATCGATTCGATTCCGGAAGATGTCGTTGAACGAGACCATCAGTACTCACAACCACCACGCTCCAATACTACTTATAATCATCTGTGGTTCCATGATTACGACGTTGTCAGAACAAGCAAGGAAGTGCAGATATACATTGCTGGATATGTCGCCCGAAAATTCATCCGTGTAACGAAATGCGGTGCTTGCATTGTCCGATTGAAAAGCGAGGACATACGTGAACGCTATAAGGTTATCGAGCTAATGAATCGTTACAACGGACTCGTAGTGCCAAGTGAAGAGTTATTCCAACTGACCAAATCATTGGAGGAAGCCGTACTGGACGTCGTTGGTGAATTAACGATAAAGGTAAACACGTTACATCAAATCCTTGAACGGGTCCAGGTCATGAACAATTTGACAATGGTGGGATGCTCAGAACACCAGAAGGATCTGACAAAACGAGTCGTCAATTTTTATCTTGTCATGCGGGCCAATTTCCTGGCAGATTTTCTCAATAGAAACTTCGACAGAGAAGGACTAGAACGAAAATGAACCGCAAGAATGCGAAGTTGTAATGTGTGACGGAACCAGAAACGAAAAACCTTTAATTCGACCTTGAATCGATCTTATTGTCGGTAATGTACGAATATATTCAAAAACTTACAAACATAGCATTACTTGCGAATTTATATAATTCTCGTTCGAGGAACAATAGTTGATAAAACTCGTTTCAAAATATGATTCAAATGGTATATGTTCTGCTTCTTGATCGAAAATTATTATATTTAAAAAGTAAAGGCAATAATGATTTCTCTTTGCATTGTACGGTTCATTGTTAAATAATGGCAATAATTGAGTAATGATAATAATTGAGTAATGATAAAAATGGTTATGTACCTTTGTATTCTATATTTCCTGTTGTGATGTACATGATTTTATTTGAGATGTATAATTATCGTTTGATAAACGATAATGTTGATTAATTTGTGATTTAATTTGAAATTGATATAATTGTCAGTCGATAAATGGTAATATTAAATTATTTGAATTAATTAATTTCATTAATTTGAACTTTTTATAGTTAACGTTTGATAAACAGCAAGATTGGATCATTTGTGATTGAAAACGAAGTCTCACGAAATGAACGTGTTCTTAATCTTAAAATTTGCGAAAATTAGAACAATCACAGCCAATTTTTTTTGGGAATTTCAAAACGCCGTACAGTTTGTAATTTGTGAGTAATTTCGACAAAACTCGCAAAGAATGAAGGGTTGGATAGAATAACATATCTGCGAAACAAGAGCCCTGTAATCACAAGAACACTTTTCATAAAGTCTTCTAGTCTGAAATTAATTTTTTTTAATAGCTAATGCATCGATGTCGTGAAGGTTATTGGTATAGCTTGTTGGCGATAATATGATAGGAGAGGGTTGTCTTATGTCAAAATAAAAAGTTTAATATAGGTCGACATATTACTCCATGTCTTCGACGATATTGAGATTTTTTTTTAATTAGCGTATATCACATGTATGCAGCGTTTGTTTGATTTTATTGATTCACCCCTTGCAACGATAATTAAACGAACATTGTACAGCTTCACTAAATGAATAATATTTTTGACAATTTTTCGAGTATTTTCTACATCACAAACCTTCGAAGATACTCGATCGTCAGATGATAGATGAGCCGGTGATATGGTGGTGAAACGATTGAAGAAGGCGTTTGAACGCAATTCTTTAGTTTTTTCAGTTACATAGTTACAATGGCATTGAAAATTCATTTTTTGTTGTTTTCAATATAAACAGAGCTTCCTCGATGAAGAAAGTTAAACCTAGAAAACAATTATAAATTTTATAATTGTTGTAAATCTTATAACTTATCAAGTATCGAGTATCGAAAAAATGCACCCTTTCTTACAGTTGCAAACATGGATATCTCAACCGCCGCAGCTGGTCGAGCGTGTATATTCGTACATCGTTTGGATGGTGGCACAACTGGACAAATGGAGATTTCGGAAAACATTCATTTGATAGCCGACCATCCTTGTTCGTTCAACAGTCATAGCAATAGATTTCTCACAAAAATTGGCGATATAATGGGCAATCAATTGACTTGTAGTGTTTTCTATTTAAAATACATAGGCATTGTTCTTATGTGCACATTTTGACTTATATCTCAAGAACTAACCTACTTAGAAAGGTTTCCCATAGCTACTTTTGTTTAAAAGTTAACGCTCTACAATAAAGGTCTCATCGTTTTTTCAATAAATATGAATGTTTCCCGATTATTCATGGTTCAAGATAAAATTCTATAAAAAGGGATCTGTGGAAAAAAATTCGGTTGAAAAGTTGTCGATGGCTACTTTTATTCAAAATTAAACGCTCTATGAAAAATATCTATTGGTCTTTTTCAATAAATCTATTTATTTCCGTTAGGTCTTAGTATTATCCGATAAATCTAATGAAAAGATCACGATAATGTGTCATTTTCTTTACAATTACTGTTTAAGCGAGCAAATTAGATGCTATTCAGTATTCATCGTTTCGGTTCTCGTTTTTTCGATTGAATTCTTTTGTGAATTATTTGCACAACGAGTTACACCGTAAATCGCTCAACTTTCAGACTTCTAAGTCTATCAAGGCATCATATTAGTGCTAAGTGCAGCAGTGTTAGGACCTTGTCACAGTATTACGTATTATTTATTCGTTTCGTTATTATTATTATTATTATTTTATTTGGCGACCAGCACTCACAAATTTCAATAACCAACTAGAGTCGGGTTGTCCGTATATTTACCATGTCTTTTATCATTATTTATTATTGATGTTTATTATGTCCTTTATTTTATGAAGGTTGGAATTTCATTATGGCCCTTTTTTATAAGTGTTTTATTTTACGATCTGAACAAAAAATTAGAAACAAACATAGAACCTGAAAAACCACACAAGGGAGACGGTCCTGATTCTTATTATTATTACTTTTTTTTTTTTTTTTTTTCCCGAGGAGTTGCGGAATCCAAGTTACGCATTCGCGCCAGTCATACGGGCTAGCGCGGATGTGGGACTCCAGGGTGGCCTACCCACTAAACCGCCACCTCCTGTGCAACGCTCCCAGCCAGGAACTATGGTGATATTACTTCTAGCTGAGAGCTCTGTCGGTGTGTGTCTCGTCAGTCTGTCCGTCCATCCGTCCCGTGCAGGCAGTCCGTCAGTTGCGTTACGTCAGGCAGCCGTCCGCGTTCTTACGTCGTAGGATTGTCTCTGTGTAGGTGGCAACTTGTTGCTGTTTCTGTACTATGGAGCATCACCCCGACAACTTTGTCGGGAGTGATGCCTCCCACGACCGTCTCCAGTCTATGTCTTAGTTCTGTCCAGCGGTCACATTCGAAGAACGTGTGTTCCGCGTCGTCTCGTTCGTGTCCGCAGTACGTACAGTTGGGCGTCCGTACTCGGTTCAGGTTGTGTAGGTGGCGTCTGAAGTAGCCGTGGCCCGACAGAAGCTGGGTGACGTAAGAATTCACATCCCCAAACCCCCTCTGGATCCACGGTCGCAGGTCTTTAATGAGTCGTCTCGTCCAGTTTCCCGTTGTTTCTTCCGTCCACCGTTCCTGCCACGTCTGTATCGTCGCGTCTCTTTCCGTCGTTGCCGCGTCCCGTCAGGTCACGTCCGCGTCTCTTCCGTAGACCCTCTTGCGCTCGAACGCAAAAAGGTCTATGGGAATCACGCCTGCCACCACCAGAACAGCCTGTGCTGAGACCGTCCGATAGGAACAAGCGATCCTCAACGCGCTTCGTGTCTGTACCGTCGTCATTGCGTGACAGTATTTCTTAGTCTTAAGGGAGTCTGCCCAGATCTCCGCACCGTAGAGGAGGATCGAGTTCACCGTCGACATCAGAAGTCTCCGTTTCCCTGGTTTCGGTCCGTTCGTGTTTGCCATCAGGCGGCTTAGGGATGCTATCCTTTCAGCCGCCTTCTGAGCCGTTCGTCGTATGTAAGGCCAGAAGGTCATCTTCGTATCCAGGGTCACCCCCAGGTAGTTGACTTCCCCTCTGGTCTCGATCTCGTCCGTCCCGACCGTCATGCGTGATGTTATCGGTATCCGTCTCCTGGTGAGAAGCACCAGTTCTGTCTTTTCCGTCGCGAGTTGCAGTCCGTGGTCAGTCATCCACCGTCCGACTCGTCTCATTGTCTGGTTCAGTGCGTATTGTGCCTGATCTGGAGTTCGTTCGACTATCACTGCCGCCACGTCGTCAGCGTAAGCGACCAGGCGAACGCCGAGTGGGAGCTCCAGTCTGAGCAGGCTGTCGTATATCCCGTTCCAAAAGTCGGGTCCTAGTATGGAACCTTGAGCGACCCCCGCGGTAATCTGTCGCGTTACTTGGCCTTCGGTCGTTTCGTACGTCAGTCGTCTGTTCCGAAGGTAGTCTTCAACAACTCGGAGCAGGTAAGGCGGGACCCCGAAGTCGCCTCTCAGCGACCCTAGGATATCCACCTACCTGGCCGAGTTGAAGGCGTTCTTAACGTCAAGTGTCACCAGCAGCGCGACGGGTCGCACAGCGTGGCAATGTCTGTCTGTCGACCGGAAGGAGTCAACCACCTCTTGGATCGCTCCAATCGTTGATCGACCCCTCCGGAAGCCGAACTGCTGGTCAGAGAGGCCTCCGCCGTCCTGTATCGCGTCCGTAAGTCGTGGTCGCAGAAGCTGTTCGTACAGTTTCCCTGTCGCGTCCAGTAAGCTCAGCGGCCGGTAGGCCGACGGCGTGCTGGGGTCACCCTTACCCTTTGGGATAAGGACCAACCTCGCCACCTTCCACCGGTCGCTGAATATCCCTGTCGTAAGGTACGTGTTGTAGAGGTCGAGAAGTATCTCCGGCCTCAGGCTCGCCATCAGCCGAAGAACCTCCGCCGGTATCCAGTCCGGTCCTGGCGCCTTACCCCTCTTCATTGCTTTGGTCGCTCCGACGAGCTCCTCGGCGGTGAAGACGGGGGGCGCCGCCGTCTCGTCGTCGTTCGTCGCGTCCGTACGCGTCGGGTGCGTCGGGAACAGTCCGTCGACGATCCGTCGTGCGGTTTCAGCATCCTTGAGTTCTGGCGGGATCCGGGCCCCCAGCCTACCGGTCACAATCTTGTCACCGGCACCCCAGGGGACGCGGTCCACCTCCTCGCAGAGCTACTTCCAGCATCGCGTCTTGCTGTCTCTGATGGCGTACGTCAGTCGTTTCCGTTCAGTCTTGTACTTGGCCTGAAGGGTTTCCCGTTCGGGTCTCCCTCCAGCCCTCGTAACCCGTCGTCGTTTTGCCAAGCAACTCTTCCGCAGCTCGGCTATCTCGTCTGTCCACCAGTATTGTGGTGGTCTGTTACGTCCGTACCGTCGTTTTGGCATTGTGCTGTCGCACAGCCGCCTCGTCAGTTTGGCCGTCTCGTCCGCTAGTCTTTCCGCCCTTTGCCGGCCAGTCAGCTCTCGGGGGACGTCGGTAGTTGGGGCCGGCGCTGCCGCCACCTCCGCTGAGAACTTCAGTACGTCGAGTTTGTCTACGTTTCACCGCGGGGGGTGCCGGGTCCTTGTCCGTGTCGTCCTTGTCTCTCCTGCCACTTCAAAGGCGATGTTCTGATGATCGCTGGCCGTGTAGCGCTCGAGCACCCGCCACCGCCCTATCCGTGGCAGAGTTCTGTCCGTCGTCATCGTTACGTCCGGGATGGAGTCTCCAAATCCCGGCCGTCTGTACGTTGGTACGTCTTCTGTATTTGCCACCACTAGGTCCAGCCTTGCGGCCATCTCCAGCAGCAGCCGTCCGCGTCTGTTCGTTGCCGTCATGCCCCACTCGACCGCCCTCGCGTTGAGGTCCCCCGCGACCACGAGGTCCCCGGGCAGGTCCCTGAGTCCGTCCTCGAGGAGCGCAATCTTCGCCCGGAACTCCGCCGCAGCGCAGTTTGGGGTCAGGTAGACGCTGACGTAAGTGACAGCGCCCACCCTAGCCCAGACGTAGTCGTCCCCGACGCCACGAGCGGTTATCCGGGCTCGGGCAGCGCCCCTTACCCAGATAGCCGCTGTCTTGGTCTAGTTCGTAATCCAATCCTGCGCTTGTCGCACCCTGTACGGCTCGCACAGGATCAGAATGTCGGAGTCTTGTTCGTCTGCTATCTGTGGTAGTAGCATGTCTGCTGTCCTACTGCGGTTCAGGTTGCCCTGAACTATCCTGTCCGTCTTCCGGCCTGCTTCTTGCACTCCTCCAGCGCAACCCGGTACACCGCGCACCTCCCGGAGCCCGCGAGATGCGCCGCATCGCCGTGTCCCTTCTCGGCGCACAGTGGGCAGGCCGGTCTGTTCTTACAGTCCGTGGCGTAATGTCCTGTCTCGCCACATTTCCTGCAGCACTTCGTCCGGTCTGTATTTTTACATTTTGCCTTAGTGTGCCCGTATCCCAGGCACTTGTGGCATTTCGTCACCGTCATTCGTGGTCGGATGCGGCAAGCTACCCATCCAATCCCGATCCGTCCCCGGCGAGCAGCGCTCTGGCTTCCTGCGACTCCAGGTCGCATACGGCCATAAACTGCTTTGCCCGGTTCGAGCCGAAGATGTGGACCCCAAAGTCCGCGTCTCGTCCCGTCTCTCGTCGCAGTGCCTGTATCACGTCGTGTCTGGTCGTGACACAGTCAAGATCCATGATCTCCAGTTGAACCCTGGAGGTCCCGGTCCTGACGTTGCCTGCGTCGCCGACCGCGTCCTGCAGGACGCGTCGGAAGTCGTCTCGTCCGTTGGCGTCTGTCTTTATCTTCAGAAGACACAGACCATTCTTCGTCTTCCTGAGAGTCGTCACTTCAACGTGACTCTTCGCAGGGTCGACCGTGGTCCGTATCTTCCTCACGATGTCGGAGTATGTCGTGTCGTTCCCGGGTTTGACGAGCACCGCCGTCCCCCAGTGTTTGGGAGCCGCTCTGCGCCCCTCAGCCCCGGCCGTCGTGTCCGTTGTCGGGTTCGTCTCGTCCGTCCGCGTCTTCCGTTTCTTTTTTCCCTTTTTTTTCCTCGTGACTGTCTGCCAGTCAGCGACCGGTTCCGCAACCGTTGCCCTCTTTTGAGAGGATTCCGGAGTGGTTTCAGTCGCCTTCCGTTTCCGTTTCTTCCGCGGAGTGTTTCGTGTCCGTTAGTCAGTCTCAACGTCCGTCTCCGTCGTCACGTTGTCCGTCTTGTGGTCCTTCGGGGCTGCTTGAGCGCGCCTGTTATCAGAATCGATCTAGAATCGATTCTTAGCGATCAATTCTATAATTTATTCTAAAACGGAGTAATGACACTATAGCATCAATATTGAATGAAAAAATACTAGTCTTATTAATGTTTTCAAATGTTACTTTTTTAATAAAATATAATATTTTATAAATTTACATTTTATTGTACCTTCAACCTTATTCTACAAGTTTTATTTGAAAAAAAAAAAATTTATAAAATTTTAATTAAAAAAAAGAAAAATCTTACTCAGAATCGATTCTTTAAAAGAATCGATTCTTGAAATTGATTAATCGATTCTGAGACTCGAAATCTCGGAAAAAAGAATCGGAATCGAGAATCGATTCTTCAGCTCATGTTTCCATCCCTACTCGGGAGCCATCCGTTGGGCCTGTGCCACCTTATTCCCCCTTGACTTACTCGATGTACGCGGGGTCGTCACGTCCCGAACGAGGGATTTAACCCCCCCGCCACCTGCGGTCATTATTATTATTATTGTTATTGTTATTGTCATCGTCATCGTCATCGTCATCGTCATCGTCATCGTCATCGTCATCGTCATCGTCATCGTCATCGTCATCGTCATCGTCATCGTCTTCGTCATCGTCATCGTCATCGTCATCGTCATCGTCATCATTATCATTATCATTAATCTTATTATTATTATTATTATTATCAATATTATTATCATCATCATTATTACTATTATGATGATTTATTTATTTATTTATTTAATATGTCCTTTATTTCATCAGGTTAGAATTTCATTATGTCCCATTTTTTCAGGTTTTTCATTTTACGGTCTGAACAAAATTTAAAAGCAAATACATAACCTAAAAAACTGCACAAGGGAGAAAGGCCTTGGCCTGACGTATTCTCCAGTTCGATACAGTTCGACCTACCTAGCGTTCTCTTTCTTTTCTCAGTCTCTCTCTGTTACCCATCTTAGCGACAGCAGCACCCCTATCGGATTTAACGCTAAAAATTTTCTCCACTTTTATAGACCACGTTTCCAGTGCAGCGTTCGGTCTCCTTCCCTCCAGTCTTCATGGTGAGACCCTTGATTTTTTCCGTGCTTGCCATGTTGTCTCACGCAAACGATTTTTCTGTTTGATTTCCCGCACACAGGTCGTTCGAATTCATTTCCGCAGCGCCAGTTGTTGGGACCGGTGGTGGTTACGAAGCACAGATATGAAGTACGATATACGAGTAGTATTTATTATTGGTTAATTGTATGGTAAATATAAGTATATTGCACGACGCGAAAGACTAGCGTGGGTTGCCGTGAGAACGCCGTGCGTGGCTGCCTGCGCAGCGTGCGTGCGCGTAGGCTATCTGGGGGAAAGCCCACGGAACTTTATATAATACTCGAACGAGCGCTACGGTAGTGGAGGGCGGTTGGACTTGGTGGACAGAGATAGTTGTGCTCGGGGTCGGTGCACACTTGTCGCACACGATATCTACTGACTTAGCACAAATATCGGTCTGCTGAGATTTTGACAGTTAGTCCTACGGGTGAGGTTATACCTTATTGTAATTATTCGTTTCATTCAAATATAAATTGAACGGTATACAAAACATACTAATGATGCATAAGTAGATAAAATAGTGTATAAAATATGTAAATATGAGTGTTCATCATAAAATGAATCCTGATGAAAATAAATGTACTATAATATGTTGAATAAATTACGTGTATACAAATTGATTGAAAAGTTGGTTACATTTTCGATTACAATTTATAGATTGATATTGCTTGATAAGAATTGATGAAGAAGTAGATATATCTTTGTATAAATAAATTGCTTCTGATTTTTCCGGTAATCTTGATGACTTCATTAATCAATATATCAATAATTATATCAGTTGGAGAAAACTACTACCAAATGGTGCGATCCTAAGGTTGAACTAGGTCCAGAAGAATTATTGTCATATGCGATTACCAATCGATGTAGATATCACATGTTTTTCTTTCCATCTCTCTGCTGTATCTGGAAAATCGAAACTGTTGAGTTTAGTGCGAGTAAAAATTCGGATTCATGTGATAAAAATATCAGCCAATGCAAAATAAGACTCAAGTATAAAATCTGCGATTCAAGTATACTTGCAAAAGGCTTGACGGAGGTTGGTATTGATGCGATTTAAATCACGAAAATAAATGATTACCGCATGCACATATGTATAGAAAAGGGGAACTTACCTAAACAGTACAGAACATAATGAATTCTTAAAAATGTCGAAAGGGTTACAAATGTCTCAGAATTGGTTCGACATCTCTAAGATATCAATTAGCTCTGTGCTGCCTGGAAAGGAAATGGATGACAAAATAAGGAATTTTAATCATGAATAGAGTATCAGTTGGTCAGAATATGTAATAATTGCCATTTCAGGTGCATCATGGAAGAAGGAAAAAAATACATCAAGGTTATCAGAATAAAGTAACACATAATAAAATATCCCATTATGACAAGTATAACAGACATAAGTGAAGTAAAGTAAGTCAGTATGTTAAGATATCAAATGATAGGCATGTCTCATGCATCGCAGAATAACGAAAAAATAAACATAATAACGTGGCATTAATTGAGGTCAGATCTGATTTTCAGCACATGTTTTACTTCTCCAATATTCTTTATGAGCAGTTCGAGTCGTTTCTCTAATTCATGTTGTTGTTCCAGAGCACTTCTCATTTGCAAGAAGAACAGATTCAGATTGGCGATGAAGTTTTCACTTTTGACTTATATAACGTTCCCCCACCACATAATTTGGAAATCAGTGGGGGGTGAAGAATGTCACGTGGTTGATATCAAATACGTGTGTTTGTGTATGCGCGCGCACCTTTTAGCATTCTTAGAGCGATAGTAACCCAACACCGCAGATCCATGGCTCTGAATGTACCGCGGCTATCCGTCGAGCTTGCACTATGGTCTTGACTAAACCCGTTCAAAATTCATCGTTGAGTTTACATGACAGTTACAAGCCAAAAAGAATGTCACGTGGTTGATATCAAACCGGCATCCAAGTAAGTGAAAAACAATTCTCAGAACCATTCATTTTGGAATGTCGCGTGGTTGATAACGTGGAAAAGGAATGTAAGGTGGTTGATGTTACACATTAGTAGTCCTACCGAGGGAAAAGATTTCGGAGCGGTTAATGTTACACATCAACAGTCCTATCGTGGGAGATGAATGTGGGACGGGTGACCGACATCCAGGTCGATAAAAAAGTTCAAGCCCCCCGGCTGCGCCCTGTACCGTTGGCAGGCGAGCACTACATAGAGACTCTGACCTTCGGTCGGTGAAACAGTACGATTTTTACCTTCTACTGATGAGAATTGCCGGTAAGGTAGGGCAATTTTTACCGTCGACCGATACAACTGTTGGTAAAGTTGACCCGATTCGACCTCAACTCGGTACGGCAGATTGTGTGGTCATCGCAAGAAAAGGTTTGAGTCTGGGGAAAATGTCAGTAAGTGTCAGTAACAGGGATCTGTAAGTGAAACTCTCATAGCTCTGCTACTACTCGCAACTCAGAAGACACACCAGTAAGAGCGTGTAATAAACAGGTGAGTAATAGCGAACAAAATTTTCCGTTTTTTGGTTGAGACTTTCGATGTGTAGATAGCAGCGTGTTGTGACTGCTTCTAATCGGTTTGTCTAGCAAAATTACGTCGGACTAATGCATGAAAGATTTTTTTTCAGCACTTGTCGAACTCGCGAAAAGGTTGCCAAAAATTCCTTACTATTTCTCCAGTTTTGGAGCCGAAATGTTTAGGTCTCAGAACCGATTTAAATGACCCTTTTTTTGACTAATTGGATACCAGGAACTCGGTAAACGCAGCGGAAAAAGCGTAAGATCAACAGGAGAGAAATGGCGAACAAAGTTCTTCGTTGTTTGATGGTTTGATGGTTTTTATTAAGATTTTTTCCATAGTTATGTTGGACAATAACAAGAAAAAAGTATACAAAGTTAAGCTATATACACAGTCCCAAATCTAAAAACTCAGCCTAGTTCGATATTTAGAGTCAAGAGGAGCACAGAATAGAGACAGAGAACTACAACAAAATAGACAGGAGTAAAAACATACAGATAGACGGATACAAAAGTTGGAAGAGTGAAACACGGCCAAGACAATGTTAGAAAAAAAAAAATGGAATAAAGCAGAAACATAGAAATGTGGGAAGCAGGGAGTAGAGAAATCTAGATGAAGAATCACCATCAAGTGCGAGTCTCTTCTGTCTGGAAGAGATACTGATAGAGTGCACGTTTAAGACAGCAAGCGTCGAGATAGACCTGAGTTTGGTTGGTAAGGTAGCCTGGTAGCAAGACAACGGAGTCCGAGATCTGCGAATGGAGCAAGGTTACAGTTACAGCTAGAATCGGCCGGAAAGGCGAGAGAGGCAGTGGAGCTAGCTACGGGGAATCGAGCCTCGAAAGCAGCCACAGCGGCAGCCGATGAGATGCGGTGAATAGGAGAACCGTCAGATTTTCGGAGAAGAATGACGCCCTCATGGTGCCAAACATACTTGAAGCCACGAGACTTCGCAATGGCTTTGGTAGAGAGGAGTAGTTTGTGAAATTCGGAGGAAAGAGCTTCATTCACATTTACATAGAAAACTCGTCCCGGCTCAACCACGGGTAGGTCAGTTAAACGTAGAATTCCTTTGTTTTTCTTGGCAGCCAGTAAGTGAAGGGTGAGATCCCTGGACGGAAGCCTCACAAGGAATGGCAACGGAGTGTCCTTTCGAGCCTTTGAAGAAGGGATTAGGAAGCGACAGGCCAAGATGTCCGTTCTAGAAATGGTAAGGTCGAGCGCGGCAGCCTGTGAGGTGACGGCAGGACGAATGCCATCAGCTGAGGAACAGGGAAGGCCAGAAATTATGATCTTCTCTTCGCACAGACGAGCGAAAGCACGAAGGCGCTCAGTGCTATCAATATCGCGCTGCTTACGCAAATCCCCGACTGCCTCCTGCAGTGTGTGATTTTGGGCCTCGAGTTCCAAGATGCGGGCGTATTGGCATCAATCTGAGTCTGCAAAGCTGGTAGGGCGTCAAGCCGAGACTCAAGCGCATGAAACCGACGATCCATATAGGCTGTAGGGTGACGAAAACTCGCCTCAATAGAGGCCAGTAGTATAACAAGGCGGGTTCTGGATAGAAACACCTTCTTTACCGACCAATCCGCCTATACGTGCATCCCAGACGCAAACCCTAGAAGGTTACCCCTACTCCCGAAAGATAAAATGTGCTCTGCCGACCGCTCGTCGGTAAGAGAATCTCCAAAATGACCATGATCGTCGGTGAAAAATCCCCCAATTGACCATGATTGTCGGTAAAAAATGCTCCAAATGACCATGATCGTCGGTAAAAAATGCCTAAAATTGCCGTGGTATTACCCCCTATGGGATAAATTGTGCTCTTTGTCGGTGAAGAAAATCATGCTCATCGAGCGGGATCGATAACTGCATTACCGAGCGCACTCCGTGTATTCTCAGGCGTTCGAGCGGATCCCGTGGATCCTCGAACGTTCGACCGAGGACCATGGCATGTGTCGGGTTTTAAGAGCTTCCAGAAGGTTCAAGAAGATTGTCACGGCCTTGAACGAATCTAGACTGACGAACAATTCGTCCGACGTGTTTCGACTCGACGGTGAGCGGCATGCGGTCAAAGGATTTCGGTGCGACGTTGAATTCTGAAAGACCCGCTCTGGCCTTATACGAATTTCAGACAAACAATTCTCGGAATCGTCCGACGAAAACAATACTCGGAATCGCCCGACGAGTTTCGACTTGACGGCGAGCGGTCTACCGACAACGGATTGCGGTGCGACGTCGAATTCTGGAAGATTCCGAAATTTGTATGCGGCTGCTTCGACCCTGAACCAATGTAGGCTGACAAACAATGCGTCCGACCAGTTTCGACTCGACGGTGAGCGGCCTGCGGACAACGAATTGCGGTGCGACGTTGATTTCTGGAAGGTTCCGGAATAAACTCTGAACTAGCAGGACAGAGGTTCTGAATTAACGGTTGATATTGACGATGCAAAATATTTCATTGAACAAAACAACTCAAGATTACAGTTTTACATGAAATTCATAATGCTGATATATGACTGTAATCACATGTTTCTTACTCAACGGTATCGTAGCCATGCTTTACGCAATGAGAATGAATAACTGTTCGAGTAGATATTGATTGTCTTTTGTGTTTAAGTGAAAAATTTCGCAGTAACAATACGTTTTGAGCTGCAGAGTTTGGACGCAGTATAGCATGATGCGTACAGTTTGAATTCGTGTCTGACATTTTATCCAATTTCTGCAACGACGGACAACCCAAATCCATCAAATCAACGACTTCAACTTTTTCACCCAGAATTTTCTGCAGCCAACTTTTCTTCTCTAAACCTTTTACGTAAACTGTTGAAGCATTACGCAGCGACATACATTCGATGTGAAGTCGAGCTTCTCGAAAGGTAAATCACCACCTTCCCTGGATAGTCCATGATAATTTCGTGACAACCACAAATTTTCGCTTCTGAATGGAGCGAGTAGATAATTATAATCGTACGGAGGTTCGAAAAGAAAAATTGACGGGTTGGTATCTTCGTCGAGTGAAACAACTGCCAATTCTTTTGGTGTAAAACTGGGACCCGGTCTTCTGAATCCTTGTACGTCGACTACGAACTCCATCGTGAAAAATACCAAATCGATTGTCACAACGTTCAAGGTTTTTATACCAATTTCCTCACCCTACCACTCAGCGGGCTGTATTCAATTATACGATCATGTAAAATCAAGCAGTGGGCAGATGTACCAGTAGGAATGTTATTTTTAGCCTCAAATTCGATACGAATATCTACCGGTCCAGAATTCAGAGCCTTGTTTTGTTTTAAACAGTCGATGAAAATCAAAGGTTCGTACTGTAGAAATTTGCTCTTCGTCAACAGAGGCTCAGGTTCTTTGCCGTAATAGGTGGCTTGTAAGTTTGCGTACATCTCGTACAGTAATCCAAAGCGATTGTGACTCATGTCCAAGTTCAGGTTACCGTACGGATAATGTTTCGTGGAACGCGTCCTCTTCAATAAAAACGAGGCCGCGTATTTTTTAATTTGGTCACGATTTCCAACTCTAAAAAACAGGGATCTAGGGATAAGAATAAATGAAATAAACACTGTAACCAGATATTTTTATATATTTGAGGGTAAGAACGATATAACAATAATTGGTTACCCTACGGCGCAGTCGCTAACCTAAATAATTAGATAGAGAGAGATACTAAGGGAGAAAGATACAATTGTTGGGCGCCAGACGCACATGCGTCAAAAATAGATAATTAGAGAAAAAGACAACGATAAAGATAAAGGTAATAGATAAAAGTAAGGTCAGGTTCTACGACGGTTTTGCACAGTTCGCTCAGAGAGACAAGATAATGGTAGAGGGGCGGAGTCGAATCCAATAGATAAAATAAGAAACAGGTGAAGCAGGAATAATATCAAATATATTAAAACAAGAAGCGATAAGTTTACTGACAAGCAAGTAGCTGAAGAGTTTGCGATACAAGTACGATATATGCGGTAATTAACAATAGTCACAGCCAGAGAAAGGTTAAGCGAGAGAGTTAACAATTAACGGAACGTTTTCCGAATAAGCGGGAAATATGAGCAAGCTCGCGATATTAAAGGTAATGATTAACACGGTTTTATGACAGGTAGGCAGAACAGAAGAGATACACTGTACTTAAATTAAGCGGTAAGCAAATAAATCATAAAATGTGAGAAGCGATTATAACACATGCGAAATACAACAATTGAAATAGTTATCACATTACCAGAATGATCAGAAATAGGCAGACAGGGAATTATGAATTACAAGGTAAATGCAAGCGACAGGTCAAATAGAAAATTATCATAAAATATAGAGAATAAAAGATAATACGTAGTCTATAGTTTGCGGTAAGTGCGAGAGAAAGAGAGATAATATTCGGTACGGTAAAAGGTAATTCAAGATACGCCAAACACTGTTCAAGATAATTAATATGCAACGTACGGCAAACCAAATAGACTACGGACAACTACGATCAGCGATATAAGCGAAGAAAATAGTGAAAAAGATGTTATGCGATATGGCACAATACTCCAATGTCAAATGAACGACGAACGGGACCGCGTAGCGATATAAGATCGCTCCCGCGGTACTCTCACTAAGATACGATAATCAACGATAATAGGTAAAGAGACAGATAGAAACTAATCAGAGAAAATATAACAAAATAGCAATGCTCAATAGCTAAGATAAAAATTGATCCTTTAACGGACCGCGCTGCTAGACAGCGATATTCGACATTCAAATATTCTAAAAGAGAGCGATAATGAGATAAAGCGATAGTCACTACAATGCGTAAGTAATAATCAACCAGTCGCGAAGTTACTTGCAATAAGACAGAGAAAGGGATAAGAGATAATAAGAGATAATAAGGTACGAGCCCAGGTGGCTCAAGCAGACCAACTGCAAGGTAAAGAGAAAAGATACGAGCCCAATTGGCTCAAGCAGACCAACTGCAAGGTAAAGAGAGAAAGAGATAAAGGTAAAGGTACGATATATTGCAAGTAATCTCGTGGCTTCACAAAATAGAAAAGGAACCTCACTTACGTGAAAGAAGATAGAACTGGTATAGAGAATGCGATACCATAACGAGAAACTAGTCACAGTGATAGCGGTAATGATATTAGGTATAACAATAGCACGTCTTTTCAAGTCAGGAACTGAACGTAGAGTAATGAGATGAGCGATGATCCTGATTTTCATCGAGCTGGTGTCACGTGATTCTTCCCAAAATTTGCGGTATCTTAATTGGACCAGCTGGTCTCGTGGCCTGGTCCACGGATAGGCGGCGATAATCCCTCGCCGTTTGATGTTCTTTTCCCTCGACGACGGGTATCGAGGTATCAGGGCGTCGGAAGGTGGTTAGAGATGTTTTCCTGCAGCTATGCGGTATCGTTGGTGAGAAGGGGGTGGGGTCGTACTGCTCAGGTATTGCGATATTGAGGTGTGCGGCAATGTTACGTCACCGGTCTCCTGGACTTGCGACCGACTGTAACTCACTCCTTGCTTTACTGGTACTCCCCGTTGTAGCTATTTCGTCGGCGCTGCATCCCGGCCCTCGCTCATGGAAGCCCTCATGCCGGAACGATCTGGTGGTGATGGCCCTCAACCCGGATCCCCACACTAGATCCACCAGATCCACGTGGTCAGCATATCATTAGCCTATTCCACGCCGCAGTCCTTCGATAAGACGGTTCGTTAAGAGAAAACCGTCTTCTATTGGATAGTCAACGACTTAGTAGATGTTAGGGTCGGTTCAGCTCCAGGCTGATAAGTATCGTCGACGGGAGGCTTCGTTGTGTGTTTGACGCACAGCCCTGTACGCGGCCTGACGATGCATCCGAGCGGTAGAAGCATTCGTTCGTGGTTCGGCTCCTGGCCGATAAGTCTCAAATAGTTGGAGGTGCTGTTTGTGCATCACGCACGGCCCTGTTCGACAACTAGATAGGCATCCATCGGGAGTGGTTTCAGCGGTATTCGTTCGTCTGTAGTCGGTGGTGTTGATGTTGAGCTGGTACGTGACCCCTGTCAGGCAGTGTCCTGGTATCTTGACGTGAAGGTCTCGCGGATGGTTCTCGAAGAGCATTACAGAATTAGAAAATAGCATACAATTAGCTTAGTAAAGGGAAATCAACTTAAAGATAATTAGTCGTTCATTTTTGGAGTATTGGCCTCAGACGTGCTTTCGTTATTTTTAGCGATATTTGTACCTAGGGGAATGCGATAATTAAATAAAGTGACGGGGTACGAAATACCACGTCACAACACACATTTTGAGCCATTAGTTCTATGTTTTATTATGGCTCAGAGAGGAAAATCTTTGAGGTATGAACCTCAGAAAAAAAAACCCCTCGGAGAAGTTGAATTTACAATGTGTATAAGCTATTTATCATATCAAATATATTTCGCACAATGAATTATTTCGGAGATGAAATCTACGATTAGAAGACATTATATATGCGTGGTTGTATTGATGGCTGGATTCGTTTGAAACATCCGAATTGAATATATTGTAACAACGGGGGGAAATTAAGAAAGGTCTAAGAGAATCAAAGAGTTCACTGTGCGATTTAAGCGAACGCCGAGCCAAAGAAGTCTCACGAACAAGGAATATTTAGAAAGAAAATAGATGTATTTGGACACAAGCTCTCTTTTTAAAGTCTAGAGACTAACTGTTTTTACAATAATGTCGGTTGACGCAGCAACCTTATTCTTTTTAAAGACATAAGAGGTTTATAAACGTCTTTTATCCATGATGACTACTAGATCATTTAAAAGGGGACAAAACGGGTGATTTCACCCTATGTAACAATATATTTATATATAATTGCGCTGGGCGTCTTGACTGTTTCGTGCAGTGTAATCGTGGTAAATAAAGTCGCTGGCGACTTTGTGTAAGCATTGCGCTTGTGCTCAGGTATGACCGCTTGATTCGGTGTACCTGAAGGGTTACCTTGTGTGAATCCAAGTATGTACAAGCAATTGGTAGATTACTTGCGCCAAGCATTGCGCTTGCTCATTGGTACAACCGGGCTGCGCCGGTGTGCCTGGCGGGACGTACCGCGCTTGAGTTAGTGTACTTACGAAGTTATTCCGGCTCCTCTGCATGCAACAATCAGGAATTATTTGAAGATACGAGACACCACAAAATCCAAGTATCAATCGAATTGCAGTCAAACCCTTCAGATTTATCCATCTTTCCTGAAACGCACACAGAAAAGAAAAGGGCAAGAGGAATGAACCGACTGACCCCGAGTCGCTCGAATACTTGACTGAAGCAGCCCTGGCCCGCGCTATCTCCTCCACCTTCATGCCCGTCCAAATAAAACACATGCAAAGACAGAACAGAGAGAGTCGGCCGCGCGACGCATGTGGTCGTATACACGCGTGAGCGACCGTTCGTGCCTGGACACCTCTGACTTTCCGTTCGACAGAACAGATAATACTCGGTATTCAAGAAGAGCTTAACAACAGTAATGTTACAGTGATCAAGATGACTGACATTTTTGCCGGTCTTGTTTCTTCGATTCGTTTGAAAACCGAGCATGACAAATCGCGGTTTTTCCAAATAGGTGAACGTTTTCACAGTCCAAACGTGTTTCGTGGTTGCCGGTAGCAAAGGATATTCGTACAACTCCCAACTGCGGAAGCTCATGGAGACAGGTATATCTTTCTCAATGAAATTCAACAGTGCGATTTTTCGTTGATCCGAGAGCTTCACATAGGGTACTAACCATTCCACCTGATCGATCACGATTCTAAAGTCTTCGTCTCGATTTTGAACGATGGTACTGAAATCACTTTTTGATCTTGTAAGAATCAGCTCGTGTTTCGCGTTAACGATGATATTGCGATAGTCTTCAGCGAAGCCCAATATCGTGCTCAAGGGATTAACTACGTCGAAGTTGCCATCGGCATCGGTTAATTTTTTCGTTTCCTGAACATCGAGCCATCCAGCATTTTCTATAAGCTAACTTTGACCAGAGTTGAGCGGAGCTAAACCTTTCAGCAGGCTGGTCAGACCAAGGTTTTTAAATTTATCGATCTCTACAGCGTTCAGTTCTTACCGTGCATCTTCGAACAAATGACAGATGACGTTATCGACTAAAGTTGTGATCGCTGCTGCAGTGCCGTCCGATTTGAGCAATTTTCCAAAGATATGCAGCAAACACTTGCTCCGTAATACGCATAAATCCTGATGCTGAACGGTGATTCGAATCTCATCGCTCTTGTTGAAAGTTGACGATGCGTACGGTTTGTGTGCGTGTATTTCTTGGTGGGCGATTGATTCGTCAGACACGACAGGTGTTTGAATGTTCAAGATTTCCTCCTCCATGGTACGTAGCATACAACAAAACAGCAGAATCTCAGTTTTATTTGTCGGAAATTCCTTCTCCAAAAGGTGTCAGCTTTAGACCCAGAGCTATCAGGAACTCCACGTTTCGACGTGTTAGCGGTTCGGGAATTGATCGAAGACTGACTTGATCGGGATATGCTGACTGACTTATATAACTTTTTTTGGACAATATGTTATATACAATACCCATCTGTTATTGCGATTTGATGTGCAGTCGCACAATTATAACTTCTCCGCGAAAATTAACCATATCTCCGTCTTGATCGACTAACCGAAGCTGTACGTGATCTATGGTCTTGACGGTGATCGGAAGGTGAATGCCGTGCGACGGCACTTCCACGATCTTATATCCCGGTGGAACGATTGGGCAAAATTCGTAAATAGTATGCACTTTATGTCCATTGACGTAGGCGCCCGTTGTAATGCTGCATTCTACCCGCAACGCGTTGACCTTGAGAATAGTTACAGGCATATCCGAATGGTGAGTCCGGTTAGCTGCCAATACGCGCGGTGGGAATCCGAGAAGCTTACCGATAGAATCGTCAAGTTCTAAATATACGATATGGTTAAATTTGATTTCGCTGCATAACGCATTATTGTTAGGCTTTATGCTGATTTCAATGTTGGTATTTTTCAACGCGTCTTGAACATACTTTTCAATATCCTCAATTTCGTAGCTGCCAGCGGATATAGTGACTACCTTTTCGGCTACGTATCTATTTTTATTATGACCGACATCAACGTTGGAAATGGAAATGAAGGTTAACAGTTCAACAAGACCGAGAACATAACTTTTGTTCAGAGCATGTTCGATCGGAGGAAAATATTGCGCTTCAAAAATCGAAGACATTAATGTAAACGAATCATCCATGACTGCAAGTGCTCGACTGACGTTATTAAATTACGTGTCATGTTTATATAGCTCATCGCTTAGAAATTTCAGATACAAGTGTCCGCAATCGAATGTACCGTAATCCTGATACTTTTCGTCGTTGTACTTAACGTTACCAACACCGAGATATTTCACGAGCTCTAACGGAGGTTGAAGATGACCAAAACAGTCGAAGTGAACCACATCGCTGCTGCGTTTCTGATATGCAACCCAGTAAGTCCCAGGGCCATTTTTATCGTCGAGATTGACTACAGCTGTCTCGTTTTTACGCGGTCCGGTTTTGGGTATTTCGTTGCGCATGAAGATACCTCGGAAGTATGGAATTTTTCTGATTTTTGAATACTTCAGCAAATCCTAGCTGGTCGACGCTCGGCGTGGTAGCTTCACATTTAGTTCTTTGAAAGATGAAGACTGAAACCCTTTTTATAAGGTTTGAGATAGAGACCTTTACCTAAGGCGATCGCTTCCATCGTTTTGTTATGCTGTTTGCTTTCCTCCAATTCTCGTTTAGCCGCGCTTGCATCGTTTACAGCCTTTGCTATACCCGCAGCACCTCCCGCT
Organism: Neodiprion virginianus; assembly: GCF_021901495.1. Taxonomy (NCBI): domain Eukaryota; kingdom Metazoa; phylum Arthropoda; class Insecta; order Hymenoptera; family Diprionidae; genus Neodiprion; species Neodiprion virginianus. Next base: position 14,715,296 of record NC_060881.1, on the reverse strand, counting down.
AACGCAGCCATAGCGCTGAGACCGGCCAAAATAGATATCAGAAGAAGTAGAAATCCGCCAACTTCTGAGGGTACCGGTAGAACGCGCGGTGATCGCACGTTATGTTCACCACCTTCTTTTTTCGCAGCTTTTCGAGCACCTTTCAGTGCAGACTTGATGCTCGTTTTTGCGTCGTAGCTCCGAATCATAGACTGTTTCGCCGCTCGTATGATTTTGTTCAACGAAACGTTCTTTGGTTTTCGACACCCCAAGCCTAACTTTGTTTTCACCTTCATCGTGTTAGCTACAGCCCAAGCGGCTGCCTTCTCGCCCAAATTTGCGTCCTTTGCAAGAACCCGCTTCAAGGCTTTTTCGGGTGATATTTTATCCGCAACGCTTCTAGCTTCAAGGTTCTCACGATTTTCTGAGTACGCTATAACGTGATCCTTACACGCTGCATCGAGAGGATTGATACCTGAATCGCCTTCCGCGAGTTTCTTCGTCAACTTGGTACAAGGACCGCAGTATTGGTAACCGGAAACATGCAACTCGATCGGAAGTTTGTTGATAATGCTATTTAGCAAACCTTTCCCATTTGATCGCTTTTTTGACGATCGCTTATGACCACGTGTGTGCATAATCATATCTGCTCTGCGACTGAGAGAAAGTTGTTATAAACGATGCATTTATAGAAAATCCAGCCAGTCACGTTAGAGATGAGATTCGAGACACAATCCACCATGCTGCCCATGATGAATTTTGACAAATTTACGCAGCAGAGTACAAAACGGAAAAAACGTCATAGCGAATTGTTGCCGAGTAGTGTACGTGCGGTATTCTGCGGACCATCTAACTGTGGCAAAACCAATGTATTATTCGCGCTTATAACGCATCCGAACGGTTTGAGGTTCGAAAATCTGTACGGCCACTCAAAATCTCATAATCAACCGAAATACAAGTTTCTAAGTAAAGTGCTCGAAAATGTCGACGGTGGTGAGTATTACCCCTTTAACGAGCATGAGCACGTCATCGCACCGAACGAGACGCAACCTAACTCGATCATGATATTCGATGACGTAGCGTGCGAGAAGCAGGATAACATACGCGCGTACTTTTGTGTGGGTAGACATCACGATGTAGACTGTTTCGATCTTTGTCGGACGTACGCTCGAATCCCTAAGCATCTTGTGCGCGACAATACCAACTTGCTGGTCTTATTCGAACAAGATGAGATGAATCTGAGACATGTGTACAACGATCATGTAAACATTGATATGTCGTACGTAGAGTTTAAAGACTTGTGTGCGGCATGCTGGAACGGTGACAAATATGGGTTCGTAGTGATCGACAAGGATAGAGAGCTTGGTGATGGTCGGTATAGGAGAGGATTTAATAATTTTATAAACATGACAAAAGAATAAAATAAACGATCTTCAAAGGCGACGAAACAGTAGCTTTCTAGAACTAGTTGTTTCAACATGCAGATAATTCGTGAGGAAAAAGAAGTTTTGCATCGTATCGCTCAAGCGAGTAATGCGATTCGTCGTAAGCACGGATTCCTCAAGACGGGAAAAGAGTCGCTGCAGGAAACAGTAAAGGATGTCTTTAGACCTGTGGTAACCCCGCTGCAGGAATTAGTTAATTTTTCTCGAGGCACGAAACTTGTCAAGGAAGAGGTGAAGGAAGAACTCAAAACTGAAACGAAGGATGAACCGAAGAAAGAAATGGAAGCAGAAGATTCTTTTGCAACTGCAGAGGATGAGGATCAAACTGTCACGGAATCGTCGATGAGATCAGAGGATTAATATCTTGAGATGCTCAACGATAAACAAAGACAGCACGAGTTGGATACCGTGTACGGGGTACGGAGTCTTTCTACTGCCGGGCTGATGGTTGGTGACTCACCGATAAGCTTCGAGCGCGATTCCGTTCGCATGGGCGGCACGCTCTATCCGAAAACGCAGGGACTGCTGGAGCTACTGTTAAGAAAGTTGCCCAACAGCGCTAACGTTACCCACAACGACAAGGAGAATTACAGAAATATCCTTCTCGCAACAAATGTTCACAGAAAGTACAATAGCGCCACCGAGCCTATCCGAAACGCTCAGAGCGCCAAATTGAAGCATTTAATTGCTGAGCTGCTCAATATTTCTACTTCAGGCAAAGGCGTATCACCATCGTCACAGATGTCGAAGCGTACGGGCAAAGGTGTTCTGCTAGCTCAGGCTTGGGTTACTCGACAAGGTGTTGAAACAGATTATATTTTCTGAGACGACGCTAACGGGCTGGTGAAACGTCTTTTTCTGCGTATAGCATCTCAAGTGGCTGGGAGTACAAGTCACAACAACGAAATTATGTCGATTCTGGAAGAATCGCTGGAAGCCGGAATCATTTATTAGCCAATTCTCGTTGACTCTGCAATCATTTACGAGATGAGCGTCGACGTGTTTGGACGTCAGCTGGATGAAAACACAGCTGCGAGCACTCGCGGTCCTCCGGGTGTCGGGTTTCAAATAACAGCGGATGAGCATTACGATATACGGAACAAGAGACTGTACAATGTCGCAGATCCCGCAGAGCCGAACAATGCTGTAACTTTAAAAACCCTGAGCCGAAAATTCAACGTGCTGCAAAAACAAACGGACAACCTTGATTAAACGATCAAAGCTTTGAAGATCACCACGAAAAAAGCCTTGGACACCTACTACACAGACTTCAAAACAGGCAGAGACTTGTCGATTCGATACGCGGAAATCATTTCCGAATTGGACACCAGACTAAGAGCGTTGGAATGTGAACGAGAAAAAGCAAGCACTGGTGACGGAACTGCATAAGCTTGCACGCCGGAATTACCCGCGTTGACGTGTAGACGTGCGCGGCATCGACGAGACCTAGCAGGCGAATCTTGTTGATATGACGTCGTACGCTGGACAAAACAAAGGCTACAAGTACATGCTCACAGTCATTGATATCTTTCCGAAGTATGCGTGGGCTATACCGATAAAGAGCAAGTCTGGAGATGATGATACGAAGGCAATGGAATCTGTGCTTGTCCAAGGACGGGTACCGAAAAATTTACACGTCGACAGACGAACGGAATCTCACAACTCGATATTTGAATCGCTTATGACACGTTACGGAATCAAACTTTACTCCACGTACAGTAATTTGGAGGCTTTGATCTGTGAACGTTTCAATCGCGCGCTGAAAGGTAAAATGTGGACACTGTTCAGCAGGCAAGGAAGCTGCAAGTGGCTCTACATCTTATCTGATTTGGTTTCGGCTTACAACAACGCCAAACACCGAACCATAAGAATGAAACCGTCGTATGTTACCGTTGCAAACGAAAGGCGGTCATTACGTCAGGCGTACTGAGGGCTTTGAGCGATACCTATCATATCGGCAAAGTTCAAATCCGGCGACAAAGTTCGAATCAGCGAATTCAAAAATATCTTCGAGAAAGGTTACACTCCCAATACGAAGACTGAAATATTCACGATAAGTCGAGTGGAAAATACTCATCCCATGACGTACAAGCTCAAAGACTACCAAGATCAACCCATCGCTGGTGGTTTCTACGAACAAGAGCTCCTCAAGGTTCAATATCCGGATATCTATCTGGTGGAGAAGGTGCTTAATAAGCGCGGAAGAATAATATATTGTAACGTTTTAAGCGTTACGTTAATAAAATATGGATCCGCGAGTTTACTTATTATCAAATTGAAAAAAATCAAAAGCGTGAATAGAATATCGTGAAAAATGCTTTTAATGCAAGATACGTGTTTCTCATTTAAAGTCTGAAACAAGACTGTTTTTACAATAATATCGGTTATCGCAGCAACCTTATTCTTTTTAAAGACATAAGAGGTTTATAAACGTCTTTTATCTATGCTGACTACTAGATCATTAAAGAGGGGCAAAACGGGTGATTTCACCCTTTGTAACACTACTCCCCCCCGAGGAGAAGAGTCGTCCCGACTCGGGAAAGATAAAACAATTATAAAAGTATTGTAGTAGTCAGTGCTCAAAGGTGAGTTAGAGCTGTGGCTCTAAAAATTTAAGAACTCCCTTTTTTACTATCTCGCATTTGCCCACAGTCTCGAGGTAAACCACAGAAAACCTTGAGCAGATAGTTGAGCGTTAAATAATCTCAAAAATTTATGTGCCATGTTTTATAAAGGTTAGTGTTAATGAGTGTTATGTGGCTTCATGAATTCAAAGTTATCCGCAACGGCCCAGATTGATGTCGGAAAGAAATTCAATCTTCTTCATGAAGGATCCCTCCGAAACGGGTTCGGATAAAAACATCGAAGCGGGAACCGACAATTCCAGGACCAAATAAGATAAAACAAACTTCTCTTCATAGGAAATAAGGAAATAGTGGGGTGACTGAAACCAAAGCTTCTTCTGAGACAGCACACCCTAGAGTTTGGAGGACAAATGTGAGTGGTGGTATTACAATTCAAATTCACTAAGTGAAGTTGAGAGAATACTTGAATAAAATAAATGAAATATGTATCCAAAAGAAAAGAAATGATCTTATCTGAATCATTTCTGCATCCTTCTTCAAAATAAGACCACCAGTCATCTTCAGGAATCGGGGAAAGATTGGATGGGTAAAGGCTGTGTCAAATAACCTGAAAAAGTACTCACAAAAACTGACACTTAAGGTTAATAAAATGTGAAAATCAAGCAATCGCTCATCGACCTCGAAAAATAATCGTGGCTCTTTTCACATTATTAAACCAAAGCCTATCCGACACAAAACTCGATTCTGAAGAAGAAATTTCTAGAAGAAAACAAAACCCTTAATAAAGCAAGTACAAGTTAACTATATACTATCCGCATGTTAAGGAAGTACAAAAATCTTTGAAAACTTGATCGGCCGTAGCTTCTGCATTGATAACTAAAACAGGAGCCGATAAAGAAGAAAAGGTTTGTTTTACTAGCCAATCTTCATGAACCTCATGAATAGTTCTGAGTAGCTCTAAAGAAATACTCGATTCTTCCTCACGAGAACGGGAACTGACTCGAGCAAAAGAAGTTTCTGGGGAAACTCGCAAATAAACAATCAAATCTACTCTGAGCTCAGACGAGCGAATGAGAAGATCAAAATTTTTTGTCAATAAATGAGATTCGAAGTCGCGAAAATTACCTAACCTTCGACGAGCTTCTACAAAACAATTGCTACTGAATATCGATCTTTCCATCACCTTTACAGGCAATGAAGTCGTCTGCAGATGTCTATCTAACATAACCATTTGGGCGAAATGCTGAAAATAATAGCAATAACGATCTGGGTTCTGATACATCAAATCTAAAAGATTAATTCCAGCTACATTTCGATATTCTTCAAGAGGTTCTAAAAGTGTACAGACCTGGCGATCTGCTAAAAACCTCTTGGTGAAAGTTGTTTTTCCGCATCCGATATTTCCTTCTATAATAATCGTAAGCGGTCGAGTTTTACTCAAATGAATTCCGAAAGGTAAATTCTTCTCCCAATCGATGACCGACTGTAAAGAAGGCCAAATCGATCACAGTCGTCACGGGTGTTCGTTTGAAGATCTAACCTCGAAGGATGTTCCTGGTATTGGAGAGACTGTTCCAGGTTGATCCTCTTCAAAAGGTGCAAGACGATCCAAGTGAACCACTTTTTGACGCGAATGAGGAGATCTTCGGATTCTATAAACAACATCATTTATCCGGTTAACCACTAAGTAAGGGCCTTCCCAATTTCTTTGTAGTCTTGGACATCGTCCTTTCTGTCTTCGAGGTTGAAAGAGCCAAACAGAATCTCCAGGATTAAATTTTAAATCTCTCGCTCGAATATCATAACGAGTTTTCAATTTATCTGAAGTCATAGAAATTCTATTCCTAGCAAAGTGATGAATTTCTTCTAAACGTTGTTGTAATAAAAAGGCATAATCTGTTTGATGCTGTCTTTGCACAGGAACAGGGCCTTTTTCGAAATCTGACGGAAGTCGAAGATTTCTTCCAGTAAGCATGAGGGCTTGCGTCTGTTTCGTCGTCTCATGAATCGCAGATCTGTAAGATAAGAGGAAGAAAGGGATCCAGGAGTCCCAGTCTCTCTGATTCTGTTCTACGTAGGACGACAAATATTGTAGCAAAGTCCGATTCAGACGCTCTATCATGCCGTGAGATTGCGGATGCAAAGGAGTTGTACGTGTTTTCCTAACCCCTAAAATCTGAGTAACCTCTTTCATTAAGGTTGACTCAAAATTTCGGCCTTGATCAGTACAAAGTTCTGGAGGAACTCCGTGTCTACAAATAAATTCTTTAACGAATGCCTGTGCTACAGTAGAGGCTTCTTGATCAGCGAGAGGGACCACTTCAGGCCACTTAGTAAAATAATCAGCAATAACCAAAGCATATTTATTTTCAGAATGAGTTATCGGAAGAGGTCCAAGAACATCCATTGCTATCCTTTCAAATGGAGCTCCCACGTTGTAAATTTGAAGAGAGCTTTGTCCCTTCGCTCGAGGTCCTTTCTTTGCCGTGCAGATTCGACGTCTTCGACACCAATGTTCAACGTCCATCCGGCAACGGGGCCAAAAGTAGAAGTTGCGAATTCTGCCCAGAGTTTTATTTGACGCGAAGTGTCCGCCTGCAGGAGAATCATGATAAAGAGCAAGAATCTCCGGAGCTCGTGACCTGTGAACCAAAAGTTGCCACCTGATTTCTTTCAAGTCTGCAGATTCTCATTTTCGGTATAAAATTCCATCAATTAAAAGAATTAAGTCCCATTGAGCCCAATAAATTTTCAAATCTGGCTCGGCTAAAGATATATCCTGCCAGTCCGGGCGAGTTTCTGCTTCTTTCCAAGACTTCACTTGATTCAAAGTGTCGTCCTCTTGTTGCGATTTTCTCCATTCCTCCTGGTTATTTTCGAAAGAAATCTTCCGTATTATAAGAGAGGGGTCGCGATTTTTCTCCAATCGTGCACACTATTTACACTCTGGCATTTCCTCGCAGGGTCTTCAAGAGAGAGCATCGGCGTTTCCATGATGAATTCCTGCTCGATGACGAATATCAAAATCGTACTGACCGAGCCTTTCTAACCATCTAGCTACCTGACCTTCGAGAGATTTAAACGAAAGTAGCCACCTGAGAGAAGCATGATCTGTACGTATCAAAAATCTCCTGCCGTACAAAGAATGGTGAAAATGTACTACGGTCTTAACAACAGCTAAAAGCTCTCTACGAGTGACACAATAATTCCTCTCGGATTTACTCAAAACTCTGCTAAAATAGCTTATCACTCTCTCTTGACCTCCCTGAATTTGTGACAGAACCCCGCCTATTCCTGAAAGAGATGCATCCGTATCTAAAATAAAAGGAATTTCGACCTCGGGATAAGCTAAAATCGGCGAAGAAATAAGATTTTCCTTCAATTTCTTGAAAGCCTCTTCGCATTCTGGGGTCCAGTCAAAAGGAATCTTGATTCCGGTAAAATGATGGAGAGGTTTAGCTATACTAGCGAAACCTTTTACAAATCTTCTGTAATACGTACAAAGGCCTAAAAAGCTTTGAATTTGTTCTTTATTCTTAGGTGTCGGCCAAGAAGAAACCTTCTCTATTTTGGATGGGTCGGTCTTCACACCTTGTGCTGAAACGATATGTCCAAGGAAGCCTACTTCTTTCTGGAACAGATGGCATTTTTTCGGGCTCATTTTCAGACCTGCTTGCTTCAGCCTAGCGAAAACTTGTCTGAGATTTTGAACTTCTATTTCAAAGTTCTTGCCAAAAACGATTATATCGTCTAAATAAACGAGGCATATTTTGCCAGTGAGCCCATGGAGAACAGCCTCCATCATTCGTTCAAAGGTAGCCGGGGCATTACTCAAACCAAACGGCATAACCTTGAACTGCCATAATCCTCCTAAGCCCGTAACAAAAGCTGTTTTTTCTTTATCTAGAGGATCCATTTCGACCTACCAGTATCCGCTCTGAAGATCTGTGTTGCTGAACCAAGTTGCACCAGCTATCAGGTCGAGTGTCTCGTCGATTCTGGGTAGAGGGTAAGAATCTTTCTTCGTTATATCGTTCAGCTTCCTGTAATCGATACAAAATCGTTTGGATCCGTCCTTTTTATTAACAAGGACGATTGGTGAGATTCAGAGACTAGACGATGGTTCAATAACATCGTTTTTTAGCATGTCTTCCACAAGCTTCTTAACCTCTTCTCGAGCGTTGAGAGCGAGTCTTCGAGGAGCTTGTTTAATTGGTGAACTCTCTCCGACGTCGATCTTGAGCTTGACAGAAGTACATCGGCCCTTATCACCACTATCTTTGGCGAAAGAATCTATAAATTCTAGCAAAAGAGATTTGAACGATTCTACCTGAGCTGAATTTAACGAAATCGACGATTTCTCAACAAGGCTCTGTAAATGTAAAGGAAAATGTTGTTGCAAGTCTTCCTCCGAAAGTTCTATTTCTCGAATTCTAGGAGGGGTCCAATAAATTCCATTTCTATTTGTACAAAGAGTTATTTCGGGATTGTTTGAAACTAGTGAATTTCTCTTACTCGAGATAACACAGTTATGAGCTGTAAGAAAGTCTATTCCCAAAATACCTTCATCCTCTATATCTGCTATAAAAACCTTATGTGGAGAGTCAATACACCCAAAAAGGTTAATTTGGACAGTAACCTGTCTCAAAACCGGGGTCGTCCCTCCAGTGGCTGTTCGCAGAGAAAAAGAGGGAACAATCTGGTCATCGGATTTAAAGAGATCCGATCGAACTACGGTTACTTCTGCGCCCGTGTCTATTACCCACAGACAATCGACGCCATTAACAGTACCACGCGCGTAAAGACCAGACTGTCGTAGACTTCTAATTAAAAACTGTTCTCTAAGAGGGCTTTCACTACCAACAATCTGCGATGATTTTCGCCCTGACAAATCATCTGAAATTAGTTTTTTGGGTGAGTTCCTGTTGAAGAACTCGATTGAGGATTTGCTTCCCCTATTTCCATATTTTTCTTACGCCAATTATAAGAGTTTGTATTCGAGCCTTGCATCGGTTCTCTACTATTCTTTTTAAGTAAAAAGCAATGATTAGCATCATGTCCTATTTTATGACAAAATAAACAGGTCAAGCCGGTTTGACTCGTCATGACCGCGTTCTTATTTACACGCTTGTTTTGTTGGTTTTGAAAAAAACCTCGATTTCTTGGTTTAAAATTATTATTGTTATTTTTATTTCCATAATTCTGAGGTTTTGACTCCTCCGAGTGTTCAAAACTTCGTCTTTTTGAGGTGTTTTCGGATACCTCAATCCGACGAAGCTTGTTCGGCCCAAAATATTGTCTCCTCATTGCCTTCACCTCGAGAGCTTTGGCCGTTGCCTCCCGCAGAGAAGTGAGGCCCGACGTTCCAACGGCCATTTTAATCTCTGGATCATTAATCGCATTCAAGAAAGCTTGTGTTGCTAATAAATTACGAGACGGCTCGTGATCTGGCAAAGCTATACGAGAAAGCCGCTCGATATCTTGACTAAGAGACGCGAGGTCTTCGTCTCGTCCCTGTCTTCTTGTCTGTAATTGTGCCGTATACAGTTTCGTCAAGTGGTCATTTCCATATCTCGATTTGAGTGCAGAACTAAGTTTCGCATAATCGGAAATTTCTTTCTCAGACAATGCCGTTAAAACATTCAAAGCCGGCGTTCGAAGACAAGAGGCAAGACTGCGGGCCCTCATGGCGGAGTCCCACTGATTATGTTTAGCAATCGTATTAAACTGACGTTCATAATCTGCCCATGGAATTTTTCCGTCAAAAATTGGCGGTTTCAAAGGATGAAGAGGTTTCTCGTTAATCTGAGAAGCAACCTCAGGAAATCTCGAATTATTTAATTGATTAAAATGAGAACATTGAGGCCGAACCTGAGTCAAAGACTCGGAAAAACCAGCCTCATTATTTACTCTCGTTCTACTAATTGGAGATTTATCTACTCTCCGAATGAAAGGCACAGACCTTGATTCAGGAACATCCTGGGTTCGACCTGGATGTTGGACCTCCTGAACAGTAGGAACTGGAACAGGAGAGGGAACAGGAGAGGGAAGAGGAGTAACAACTCTGGAACCCTGCGGTGTAACAGCTGGTCCCTCAGTGCCGCTCATCTGATGAACGGACCGAAGAGCCGCCACAGTTGTCCGGAGCAGTTCGTGTAGACTAGTCTCGGAACGCACTCGAGCCTCCCCTTCTCGCCTCCGTTGTTCTTGTTGTTCTTGAAGCAGCTGGACAAGTTGTTTTTGATGTTGAGCAGCAGCTTCTTGTTGATGTCTCATAATCTCTAGTAGGTCGATTTGCGAGACTGTGACCATCGTAGGGACCGGTAAAGAGTCCACTGAAGGTGCACAAATAGATTCAGGAACCCGCGGATTTTCGGTAATAGAATGTCCGCCACTTTCCCGACGACGAGAGCGTGTCAAACGACCACTACTCATAGTTTATTTTACTATTTTACGCACTGAATCAACTCGATTAATAAGAGCTCAAGATCCCACTTCTGACACCAATTGTAACGTTTTAAGCGTTACGTTAATAAAATATGGATCCGCGAGTCTACTTATTATCAAATTGAAAGAAATCAAAAGCGTGAATAGAATATCGTGAAAAATGCTTTTAATGCAAGATACGTGTTTCTCATTTAAAGTCTGAAACAAGACTGTTTTTCCAATAATATCGGTTGGCGCAGCAACCTTATTCTTTTTAAAGAGATAAGAGGTTCATAAACGTCTTTTATCTATGCTGACTACTAGATCATTAAAGAGGGGCAAAACGGGTGATTTCACCCTTTGTAACAATATGTAGAATCGTTAGGTTTTGACAATACACACAACAGTTGGATAAACGAATCGGACATGTAACATTCGAATGAATGAATTTTCTGTGTAAACGTATGTGTGTCTTTATTTCATACCCGACACATAACAAGTATGCATCTTTATTTTTCAGACAATCGATAGACATATGCATCGTTGTACAATTTCTAGTATTCCCCAAGCGTTCGTATTCACTATCCTACATAATAATATTTTATACATCATCGTACAATTATAAATTAAGTCCCATATAGATTACGATACGACAATTACAAAGCTAAGACGTAGGTTTGTAACCCCACGAAAGCGTGTCGGTTGTGTTTTGAAACACGATTCGCTTGTCGTCTTTCCAGCTCAGTGCCACTTTCTGCTGTTCTACGGTGTATACCTCGGGCTTTCGACTCAATATCAAATGCTGAATTTGAGACAAATTTTCACGTTTCAAACCACATTCCAAATAATCGTTGAAAGTCATTTTTCTCAACGCTGATGCTTCGACACCTTTGGCACGTTTATTGTCTTTCTTATCTCCCAAGACTCGAAATGCGTACAATTTTGCTCTCAATCCTACAAATTCCAACATTATTTTTCCGTTATTCTCGTCTTTGATTGAGCCGAGAACTTTTTTGTTCGCTCGAGGAATTCCATAGGCGTTGTCAAGCAGATAATCAGACGTATCGAATTTATGCAAGTCCTCCTTCATATGTTCGTATATGTCGGGGACGGTCAAGTTGAAAATCAAACTGTCGGTATCCGTATACATTAATTTTGCTCGGTTGCCAAATTTCTGCTTGATATCATCATAATGAAAATCATAGATATATGTTTCAGACAGATCCAGGATGGAGAAACCTGCATACAATGGTTTATTCACCTTGACTTTCGTCTTACTCATTTCGACGATGATCATCTCTTTATCGAAAACGGTGCAGCTGTGAAAATTAGGCTTGGCTACGGTAGCTCTAGCACCGTACCGTCCATCCCACTCAGTGATCAATCGAACATCTCTGTACTTTTGCACGTTTTCCATTGTTTTGCCAAAAATTGCGTTGTTCATCAGTTTGTAAAAACTTTTCTCGAATTCGTTGTGAGATTTTTCCCGCATATTGGTATTCAAATCTATATATTTTTTGAGCCACGGGGTTTGCCTGAATTTTAGAACTCTATGAATTTTAAGTAATTTTAAGCCAAATTGTAAGCATTGTTTCAAAACGCTATAGCGAACAACGTAGTCTTTCTTGGAAAATAGCGTAGGCGTCAATTTCAGCTGTTCAGTGTTCAAAATCGGAGGTACATAGTGCTCCGGACACAATGGTAAATCTTCATGAGATTCATGCAGTTCCGCAGGATATTCCAAATCTACCTCTAGCGTGTAACCAAACTTTGCTTCGTCCGAGATGGTAAGAACGTCGCATTTTCTGAAGTCTGATACCCATCCGAAGGAACTATATGGCAGAGCAAAGCTCATAGCAACACCGTACAAATCATTAACGTCAAAGTACATGAGATTAGATTCTTCGACCTCAGGATCGAATTCCTCTCCCATATATCTATTGTTGGCCTCTGCGTACCTGTTCGAACACTGTGACACACCACTTTGAATACCTTTTCTGATAGACATAACCATATCTATGTCGGTGAGAAGCTCGAGTTCGATGCCTGAACATTTCAACATTGCATTAAACAACAGACCGGGCGCTGTGTAGTGATGTAATGGGTCCAGTTTGTACGTCGACCAACAATTCTCTCGAAAATCTTGAAAAACGTCAGCCGGTAAAAACACGTCCGTCTGTAAATACAAGTCTGAATACTCTCCGGAAATTTGAACGTTAAAAGTTTGCCGTGCGTCGCACGCGTGTGCGTACTCGTCGTCTGATATATTCCGGTCATTCAATTTTGAATAAAACTGGTCTTTGGCTGGTAAATGTTTCTCCTCGAGCTTCTCCCAACTGTCTATGTCTTCGTACGGGAAGACACCTTTCCTAGTCAACAACCGAAATTTGTTCAAGCCACTGCAGAATTTACGTGATATTGTTTTTTGACAATCGTCCAGATACGATGACAATTTATCGACGCTGCTAGGCATGAAACGGTATGAATCTATGTAACGGAACGTTACATCCGTTCTCTTAACGAATTTAGTGAAGGAAATGTACTTTTCCTTATCAACAGGTGTTTGCGCTCGGCATCGATGGCGGTAAGAGATCTTTAACCAACGAGGGTTGTAAATCCTCGTCAAACCAATCGGGAAAGATTTTCGATGCACCGGCTTCCTTGAGACAATTGGGTTTGACTCAAAGATGATTCAATGTTATAAGGTTTTAGTCAACAAATATATTTATTAACAGACTTGAAGTGAATTGAATACACTGTTGAGTTCGGTTGTGTGAGATTCACGCGGGGTAGTGAGAAGAAGTTGTGGAAGTTGGAGTACGTTGGTCTTCTCTTCGCGCTGGTCAAAACGAATCTGATCTTAAAGGTAGGTTGTAAAAATTAACTAACTTCCGATGGCCAAAAAACTACTGGAAGGGGTAGGATTGTCCCTTGAGAGAAGGGATGAATTTTGCTTGGGAGTGGGAGTGAGCACGTGAGCCAGAAGCAGAAACGTACATTCCCAATGTGCGATGCACGTGCGGGCGTTTTAAGATACACGTCATAAAAAAACCAGGAACGAAAAGTGAAGATTAGAGGATTGGTAGGTAGGCAAAGGTATTTACGAGTAGAAAGTAGAGAAATTGTCGAGATTGCAAGACTGGCTGCCAGATGTGGCAGACCTGCGTAAGGAGTATCCTTTTTTGCAAATCAGACGACGCAATTCGTCCATAAGAGATGGGAACTTCCAGCAGTTGAGTACTTTATGACCTTAAAACGTGACCAAAATGTCCACGCAGAGATGAGGATTAAAGACTGTAAGACGTGAAAAAGAATGCCGCTAATTTACAGCGCGGATTCAACATGCTCCCCGGGTTGAGCACACTGTGGTCAAAATTGAATGAATCCGATAATTGAATTCGCTAAAGTATAGTTAATTAAAGATAAGTGTTATAATCTATTGGGTAAAATTATCATCTTAAAATTAGGTCTGGATTGCAAACATTGGTGCGGATATATGTTTAAGAGAGGTTCTCTGCTTCTGGATCAATTGGTAATAGAACCAATTCCTTTACGGCCCGATCGATGACCCCTTTCGCTGTTCTGATTGAGACGACGCGGATAACGCCGTCTGCTCCTGGATGGATTGTTGTCACGCGGCCCATGCGCCACTGCATGGGTGGAAGGTTATCGTCTCTGATGAGAATGAAGGAGCCTTTCTTGATGGCGTGACACCAGGTGGTCCATCGGTAATGGGCGTTGAGTTCCGACAGATATTCCTTGTGCCATCTATCCCAGAATGACTGTCTCATCCTTCGAATATTTTGCCAGATGGAGAGACGGTTGGGTGGAATATCCGAGAAATCCTGTTGGGGTGAACTCGTCATCGTGTCACCAATCAGGAAATGTGCAGGAGTGAGAGGGAGAAGGTCGTTAATGTCAGAGGATAGAGGAGTCAATAGGTGAGAATTAAGAATTGCTTCGATTCCGGTTGCAAGAGTAGTCAGTTGTTCGAAAGTGAGGGTTTCAGTGCCGACTACTCGCAAAAAATGCCGTTTAAACGACTTGACGATGGCTTCCCAGATTTTTCCAAAATGCGGTGAATATGGAGGATTAAAGTGCCAAGTGATTTCCTTTTCTGATTGATATTTTTGTACCTTTTCGTTATGCTTCGATGAACGTATTAGGGTCTGTATTTCCTGGATTTCGTTTTTAGCCCCAACAAAGTTTGTGCCATTGTCTGAGTATATAGAATTACAGCGGCCGCGTCTGGCGGTAAAACGTCGTAGTGCGGCAATAAAGGCATCGGTGGTAAGATCGCTCACTAATTCTATGTGAACTGCCTTTGTGGCTAAACACGTGAAAACAGCTATGTAGGCCTTGACCTTGTTTTGATTTCGTACACGTTTTTCTTTGATGAAGAATGGACCGCAATAATCTACGCCTGAATGAATAAATGGTCTAGCTTCTGATACACGGACGTTTGGCAGTTGACCCATTTTGTAATTAATTGGACGAGGATTCAGTTTGGCACAGGTCACACAGTGTTGGATTCCGTTGCTTATTTGTCGTCGTCCATCGATGATCCAGTAGTTTTTTCGGAGGTTGTACAGGGTAGCCTGAGTACCTGCATGGAGGCCCGAGATGTGTTCCTTCCGGATAATGAGTTCTGTGATCTTGTGGTTTTTTGGTAAAATTATGGGATGCTTCTGATTGTAAGAGAGAGATGAATGATTTAAACGACCGCCGACTCTTATGACTCCGTCTTCATCAATCCCAGGGTCTAAAGGGGTTAGACAACTCTTTGAATTAATTGGACGACCTCGTTGCAGATCGTGTAGCTCAGATGCGAAGCAGATTCTTTGGATCCATGCGATAATCCGTAGAGTAGCTGTTCTTAGTTCTTCTACTATGAGCGGACCTGTTCTTCGGTTTTTAAATCGCAGACAATAAGCGGTGACTCTTTGTAGTTCAGTAAACGTACTGTATCGTTCAAGCATCGAGTCTCCTCCAGCGGTGATAAGGCAGGTTGCATTACGTAATTCTGGAATTTCCTGTGCTACGTTCAGTGTAATCGACGGCCATTGGGTTTTGTCCTCTGTCAGCCAGGCTGGACCGTGCATCCAAAGACTGTTTTTCGTAAATTCGGTCGGTAATTGTCCGCGAGATGAAGCATCGGCGGGATTGTCCTTTGTTCGGACGTGTCTCCATTCTACCGACTTCGCTCGTGATTGGATGCTTGTGTCACGAGCGCCGCACATTTACCCAAAATTGTAACATATTACCGATCATAACAATTATCATTTTTTATTATTATTATCTTAGAGACAAGGAAGCATAGTTTTAGTTTGACCATATAAAATATCTTATTATAATCAGTTCGTGGTATAGCCAAGCGCAACGGCGTAGCTGGACAGCCAGCAACGTCAGCGTCTTCGCGCCCACCGGATCCCGGGTGTAATCAACACCGGGATGAGGCAAGCGCGAAATCACGCGCTCCGAGGATGACCGTTGCGAGGCGAGCCTTTGTTTAAAAATTGCAAACTCAGCAAAAAGCTCGCTCGCCGTCCGACGTTCCAAGGGGTGTCGGACGAGCGAGCGAAGACAGTCCCGTTAGAGACAGCATCAAACCAACATCTACGGAATCAGGCTCCTTCAGAGCTGTCGAGTAAAGAGTTATCAGTCTTGGGTCTCCGACGATCACAGAGAGAATTCCCTGTAAATCTATCCGCGGTCATTCAAGCATCTCGCGTCGCGACATCAGTCTGTGAAGTTAGAATTAAGCGCTATAAGCAAAGCCACGAACTTAATCAAGCCGTGTAGCACGTAAGTGAGTGAGTGAAGGTGTAAGCTTCGGCACCTTCGAGGCCGAAGCCGAATCCACAAGTGAGATCGCGAAAGAGCGAGAACGTGAGTAGCGTAAGAACATACTGTAAGCTTCCTTGTCTAAATATCGCTGCTTCTAGTTATTCCATTAAATATTTCTACTTGCTTCCATTCAAAATTGGTACAAAATAATTGAAATCCTCCAAACCATTTCCCACGGAACGCCCTGTAGAGGACGTTCACCCCCGAATCCACCAAAAATTAAATGAATAAACCTCGTTAATAACAAAGAGGGTAAGTCGTCGCCTGCGAGACCGCTCCGCACGTGACAGACTGAACTGGTGTCAGAAGTGGGATTCAAGGAGGTGATTTTCCTTGGGAATTGGAATCGAGGATTCAATTTTTGTGAAATTTAAAATCAAAAATTTTTCGAATTTTTTCTTATCTTTAACAAAAGAGGGAGTCGAACTATACGTAATAGAATCGCTTATCCTTTCGATATCCTTCCCTACCCCCGGACTTATCAACATGCCAAATCACGCTCAAGCCAGAGACGCCGCCGATGTGACGGCCGACCTGGTCGCCAGTGTCTCCACTTTGGTGGAAAATTTGACTATTCAAAATAATTTCGCGAACATTCCCGAATTTGACGGGACGAATATGCCGTTACGAGATTTTTTGCAAGACATCCAAAACGCGTCCATGTTCGTTCCAGCCGCGGCAGAACCGCAGTACCTCGGCGCAGTAATATCGCGATTACGCGGGGACGCGCGAAACTGTATCTACGGCGAGAAGATCGAGAGCATGGTCGGGTTAGTGAAACTGTTGAAAAATCGACTCGCCCGCGGACACACCTACGATTACTATACAGAGGCGCTGATGACGGTCCGGATGAAACGCGATCAAACCATCGGGCAATTTTACGACAAAGTCCGAATTTTGCTAAGCGGCGGAAGAAGCGCGTACAAGTCATATTTTGGCGTCGATCCGCCAGAATTGAACCGGGACCCGCTACATCGAATCGCGCTAGGTTCATTCGTAAAAGGGTTGCCAACCCATATCGGAGCCGCGGTAGATTTGCGAGAGCCGGAAAGTCTCGAAGTAGCCTTCCAAATCGCCGAAAGGCTAGCGCTTCGAAGCAGTCAATGGAAAGGAATTGAGTCGAACGAGGAGGAAATGGCGCGTGTTCTTTACGCTCGCTATAACTCCCGAACTCCGTCGCCGACGGCGCGGGAAGGTAGACCGATGACTACTTATCGAAGCCAGTCACCACAACCGGCAACCGGGTTTTTTTCTAAACCCACGCAAACGTCTGATAACCGCGAGACTGCTACGGGAGGGCCATATACTAGTCCGTTAACACCTTGCGGATACACACACTGCTGCAAACAAACCAGGTGTTACCCGTGCTGCCCGTTAATGCAACGGTCATCTCAGGGACGTTCCCCGCAAAGGGAGCCTTTAAACTGCCCTGGGGCTCGCCGGGCAAATTCCCCTGCGGGCCCGAGCGGAGTGAGCGAATCGAGTCGACCCCGAGAACACCAACAGTCAGTGAGGTTCCTGGAGAACGATGTCTCGTTCTCTGGACCCCCACCGACCAGGAGAGCCCAGTAGTCGAACTAAGTGCTCCCGAACTTCGTAACAAGAAGGGAAAATTCTTTCTTGACACGGGTTCATCAGCCAGCTTAATTAAACTAAATGCCCTCGATCCAGACTTAATTATAAACACTGACGATAAAATATGGGTAACAGGATTAGAGGAATCGGATATTCCGACACTCGGCTCAGTTGTCCTCCACATCTCTGAAAAACCAGCTAAGTTTTACGTGTTACGAAACCTGCCGCTGAGATGCGACGCGTTAATCGGTAAACCTTATTTTTTCGCGGAAAAAGCCGAAATTTCGTTTCACCATAATACTTTAGTTGCCTCAAGCGATCCCATCCGACCTAAGCGTTTTATAGGTCTACCTCCTTCCGACGCAGAACCCACGAAGCGCGTGTTAGCGGCGAAAATCGCTTCGGAGAAACGAAGTTACAAACTGCGCGCGCGTACGAGTGAGCAAATAAGCATCCCTTTAAAGAACGCGAATCTAAAGGAGGGATACTTACCGCGAATCGAAACTCAACCGGGTGTGTTTATCGGAGAAGGCATCGTTGCTCCTACGGGAGGATCGTGCTACGTCTTAGCAATAAACACGCTATTCGACGATGTCGAATTAGAAATCGAGCCTCAGGAACTCGAAGATTTCGAGCACTATCGGGAGAACGGCTATTGGAGCGACGAGAGCTCCGACGGTAGCGGTGTAGAAACTACTCCGCCGACGGATCGAGTAAAAGCTATAGTTAAATCATTGCGATTAGACAGGCTCAACGAGGTAGAGCGCGCACATGTTATAAGTCTCATCGAGGAATACCCTCACATGTATAAGCTACCAGGCGATAGGTTGCGATGCACGGATCAAGTTCGCCATCGGATCCCGACGGTGGACGAGCTCCCGGTAAACGCAAAACAATACAGATTTCCTGTAGTATATAGGTCGGAACTAGAGCGGCAAGTTGAGAAAAAGCTAAGCGAGGGAATAATTGTTCATTCACGCTCCCCGTATAACTCGCCGGTCTGGATAGTTCCCAAAAAACCCGACTCTCAAGGGAATCCGCGTATGCGCATGGTCATCGATTTCCGTAAATTGAACGAGAAGACGATTTCCGACGCGTACCCCCTCCCGAACATGATAGAAATACTCGAACAGCTGGGAAAAGCTACGTACTTTTCGACATTCGATCTAGCGAGCGGCTTCCAGCAGATCCCGATGGATCGGAGAGACGGTCCAAAGACGGCGTTTTCCACAATAAACGGGCACTACGAGCACGCTCGCATGCCCGAAGGTCTCAAAAACGCGCCTGCGACCTTTCAGCGCCTGATGGATCGGGTGCTGATTGGGTTGCAAGGGACAGAACTGTTCGTGTATCTCGACGATATCGTAGTATTTGCGGAAACTCTCGAAGAGCATAAGACTAAAATCCGGCGCCTCATGCAACGTCTCGAGGAAGCTAATCTCGTCCTCGAACCGGATAAATGTAAGTTCTTGCGTAGCGAAGTCGCATATCTCGGGCATATCGTTAGCCGCGACGGGTTGCGAATGGACCCGAAGAAGATAGGGGCAGTGCGTGAATTCTCGCACCCAAGGACGCAGAAAAACGTGCGGCAATTTCTGGGACTCGCCGGTTATTACCGTCGGTTTATTCCGGATTTCGCTGCCATATACAAGCCCTCATCAGACTTACTCAAAAAGGGAAAATCATTCGTATGGGAGCGAGAGCAGAAACACAGCTTTCGCAGGCTTCGCAAGGCCCTCTGTCAAGGACCGATCTTACAATACCCTGATCTATCTAAACGATTCATTTTGACGACCGACGCCTCGGAATTTGCACTCGGTGCAGTATTGTCGCAAATTCACGATGGCCACGATCTACCGGTCGCGTACCACTCTAGAATCTTCACTAACGCCAAAAGGAACTACGGAACTACGGAACAAGAGTGTCTGGCCATAATCGATTCAATTGAACATTTTTCCACGTATCTCTATGGAAGAAAATTTAAGCTCGTAAGCGACCACGAGCCTCTCAAATGGATGCGTTCTACGCTCGATCCAGGCAAGAGGCTCAACAGATGGAAAATGAGGTTGTGTAAATACGATTACGAATTTTAACACAAGCCAGGGCGTGAAAATCTAAATGCCGATGCACTCTCCCGTAATCCCGTAGACCAAGAGAAATTCTCGTCTACAAGTGATACGGAAGTAGAGACGAATGTCCCTCAGAAGGCTCAGATCTTGCCTTTATCTTCGAAACCTTCCGGTAACAGAAAAGACAAGACACCTGAGACATCAGCTGGCCCGTCCAAGGCCGACGCATCCGTCATAGCGGTGCGCACACGTTCGCGCCTACGCAGCGTGCCCACGGCCCCCACAGTACCCGAAATAAGAGAGGGGAGCTTGGAGAGCTCAGGCCCGGTGGCGACACGAACGCGCGGGAAGGTCGTTACAAGACCCGCGAGGCGCTCACCTCCCGCCGATGCGAAACCCTCCGGATCTGAACCCGAGAGCTCAGGGCCACCCATACAGCGCTTACACCGCAGTATGTTGCCCTCACGGTTACTTCCTCCGAAAAGACCGAAGTCTCCACCCCCCGTAGAGGTCAAGCCCCTCGGAGGTCCCCAAGAGCCGGTGTTTTCATCGGAATCCGCAAGCGCGACGGCCGATCAGAGGCCTGCCACTATCACGGTCCCGCTTACCGCACCCAGCAACGATTCAGATGGAAGCACGGAGGAATCGGAAGCAGATAATACAAAGACGGTAACGGCAACTCTTGAAGATTCAATTAACAGATTCAACGAATCATTAAGGCGTTTGGAAGAGCGGCATCACACCAATTCCTCCCGTGACCCCAAAAAAGGGCCTGATAAAGCAGATTTCGACTGGCCTGATCATCTGTCGGAGGGGGATGAGGTAGAAAAGGAGGCCCAGATGATTCTCCAAGAACAAGACCCTTTCGATGACATCGCCGGAGATGCCGAGCTTACCAGCCGCTTGAAAGCATTAGAAGATAGGTTCAAGTCACCATCGGACCAGGAATTAGTACGGCGGCTGAGTGCGAGGGAGAAGATATCATCACGCACGGAAGAAGAAGGAACGGAGGCGGACGACAAAAACGACGAGCAACCAGCTGAGAGAGAGAGCATGCCGCGAGAAAATGCGAGAGTGAGACCCGAGACAAGTATGGCCGCGGGACTCGAGCGCGAACCCGACACCTCGCAGCCCGCTCGGACCTCTCTACTGCCCGCTCCCCGCCTCAGGGTGAGATGGTCATTGCCCAGCAACGATGCGGCCCCGGCTGCAAAGTCTACACCATACCGAGCACGTGCGCTACCACGTGCTACACCTTCCGAAAAGTCCACCGGTAATAAAAGCAAATTCATAACTTTCTCTGATGACCCCATCATAATAGGATCGAAAGACACGAATTCGTCCCCGATCACGTCGTCCTCACTGGACTCGTCCAGTGAAGAGGAACCTGACCAAAGAAAACCTATAGCAAAAACAAGTACGGTAATTAGCTCGCGAGAATGTCTAACGTACAAACCAGATAATTTAGTCCATTTCATCTCTGCGGATGGAGAACTATCAACCTCAGTGGGAAAACTACTCGCTGACCTAGGCAGGCTAGATGGACAAGCAATTGAAGACCGGAACTTATCGATCGGACAAATAGCGGTGACTCCGTATGGGTCCAATACAATTTATAGTATTGTTATTGAAAAACGGTACTACGACGAAACAAACACCGAGCACATGTACAAGGGACTCGAGAATCTTAAATTCGCCCTTCAACAAGCGGCCGTGAAGTCGGTTCGTATTTCACGCTCGGGCGACTATACGGACGAACTACCGCGCACAAAACTGCTCGATTGGTTAAACAAGATAGTCGGTAAAACAAACATAGTCACAACGATATGCTACGGTATCATTCGACGACCACCGGATGAATAACACCCGCAAATAATTGAGGAATTTCATGCGAGTCTTGTCGGAGGCCATCGAGGGGTAACTAAGACCTATCGTAAAATCCGTGAACGTTTTTATTGGCCTTCGCTGAGAAAGGAAGTGCAAAATTATATTCGTCGCTGCAAGGGCTGTCAGTAACGTAAATTGGTTCGAGCGAAGACGCGCGAGCCGATGCTCATTACTGATACGCAGGCTGACGTTTTTGATAAGGTGTCACTCGATACGGTGGGTCCGTTGCCGACAACACCACATGGCAATAAACACATACTAACCATGCAAGACCACTTATCGAAATATTGTCTAGCGGAACCGATACCCGATTTAAAAGCGACTACGATCGCCGAAGCTATGGCGAGGCGATTAATTGCGCAATTCGGAGCTCCCCGTGCGATCCTTACTGATCGCGGAGCAGCCTTTACCGGAAATTTACTACGCGAAATATCCAAAATTTTTCACATAAATCAAATAACGACATCCGGCTATCGACCACAGACGAACGGAGCGCTCGAACGAAGTCACATACTGTTAGCGGAATACATAAAGCAGTATGCAGGTACGTACGACGATTGGGACCGTTTGTTGCCATACGCGGAATTATCGTATAACGCTAGCGTGCACGAGGCGACAAATTTCACCCCTTACGAAATCGTGTACGGGAGGCTGCCTCGGCTACCGAGTCAGTTCCCCGTGGACGGAAAACTATCCACGTATAATTCGTATACAATCGAGCTAATAAAACGCCTCTCCGAAATACGCGAAATGGCCGGTGAAAATCAAAATCGCGCGAAGGAAACAACCAAAAAATACTACGACAAGAAAGTCCGTCCTTTCCCAGGTAAAGTGAGCGACCTTGCCTATGTCCTTAAGGAACCTCGTAAGGGTAAGTTCGACTCCCAATATCATGGCCCATATAAAATTGTCCAAATAACTGACCATAGCAATATAATACTAGAGGCAGAAAACGGGAAAAGGATAAGGAAGCATGTCGACAAGGTAAAACTGGCAGTGGTATAAGCCGCTAGCCAGATTGCTGAAATTGTACCATAAAAATATATATACCGGAATGTACAGCGGAGCTACGCAGTAATTGCCGTAAGCGAAGCAAACACATGTACGAAGGTGTGCAAGTATGAGTGTGAGAGGTACCAGTAAGGCGTGTGTAAACATGTTATCTGCATGTGTTCGCAGAACAGTGCGGGAGTGAGAAAGAGAGACGCGTAAACAACCAGTGTAGGAGTACGAGCCACCGTCCACCAATTCGACGATGTTGTGCGTGTGGATGCTTCTAGCTTCGACGGCCCTGGCCGCCGCTGAGCTTCGCAGCAACAACGCGTATCACATAACACCCATGGAAGACCAGCCGGGAATTTACTACGAGAGAGTGGCCCCCCTCCGCTTGCAACACGTGGACTGGAGAGTCACCGTGTTCATGGATATAGACGCTTTTATTACGGATTCACCCCCCGCCGAGAGGCAGTTAAACGAAGCATTCAAGGCATGCTGCTAGGTCATGACCAAGGAGGCTTGCCGTGAAACGACAAATTTGGATTACCTTCAAGGACTCATGAGGCGCGCTAAAGAAATGGCGGACAACCTTGAGGCCATTTCTCACCACGCCAGACTCAGCGCGCCGATGAAGCCATTACAAATCAGAACTATGAAGAAACGATCGGTCCCGCTAGGTTTCATTGGGTCGCTCAGCAAATCGCTGTTCGGCACCATGAACGAAGAGGATGCTACGTATATCAATGCGCAGATCGATCGATTGTTTAGCGACCAATCCAATCTAACTCAAATTATCAGCAAGGAAATACATGTAACCCACTCAAAATTCCAGGAGTTGCATCGAGAACATCAGATGGAACTAGACATGGTTGATAAACTGCACGCACGGATTAATCAGCTATCCAACCAGACGAGTTCGATGATGCGCCGGAACATCCTAGCGAACTTCGCGTACCGAGTGGAGGCTAAGGTTAAGCAATATATCCAGACAAGCGAGAAGTACTTGCACGCGATATCGATGGCTAGAGAAGGACGCTACGACCCCAGCATGTTAACAGCGACGCAGCTAACTGCCATAACGAAGGAAATACAAACTCGGGCACCCGATTTCGAATTTCCCCTCGCGATCGAGTACTTACGAGAAGAATCGATGGCCCGCGTAGTCAATACGGACATAGTGTTTCACTCGGGCAGGATCCTAATTGTGGTACATATTCCCCTGCTCGAGCGAACAGCTTATCATCTTTACCGAATGCACGCGTGGCCAGCCTCGCAGCGCGGAACGCTACTAAACGGAACGGCTCATATTCAGCTGTCGGCACCGTATATAGTTGTGTCGGCAGACCACCGTACATACTTTATGGCGGACTCCGTATACATAAACCAATGCACCAGTGTAGAGCGCCGATACATCTGCTCGATGGAGACCCCTCTGAAGGAGGTATCGACGTCACAGCAATGCGAGGTAGCGATGCTAATAAACCCATCAATCGACGCATATAGGCACTGCGATGTGAGGATACAAACGACGGATGACCCGTTCTGGAAGCATCTACCCTCCCAGGGTGGATGGCTCTATTCTTTACACGCATCAGAACATATCCACATACTCTGTCCAGCAAGAATGGAAGTCTCAACCACGTTGAAAGGCGCCGGGATACTCCACCTCAGCGCTGACTGTGTTGGACGCACCCGAAGTACCTCCCTCACTGGAATGCGGGTTTACGAGAGTCGTGAACAATACTTTTATGCGGCGGAAATTTCACTGAATATTTCTCTAATTGCCCCCAGCTTCGGAAAACCGTTGGAGGAAAAATTAGAAAACTCAGCTCAAGGCAATATACTGTCGCAATATACCGAGAAGGACTCAGCATGGCGAACGTCACGTGCTGACGAATCCCTGGACGACGTACAACGGCGACTCTCAGAAATCGGCGGTCATCGCCGTGACAAGGAAGAACAGCACATTCTGTTTACGACCGGGTTTGCCCTGGACCTCCTTCTTGGAATAATATTGGCTACTTACATATGGCGAGCCAACCTCTACAAAGTGGCTAAATGGATTGGGTTGCCATGCAGACGCTCGAAGCGTACGGCACCTGCAACACATTACGAAGATATCGAGCTCGCCCAGACAAAACAGGACCCATGTCGAGGCCACGGCGGCGCCGGAAACCCGAGTGCGTCCCCAGAAATTGCTCTACGTACACGGTACGAAGTGGAAAAGGAAAGAACAACGGGTCAACCCAAGGGAAGAGGAGGAGAGTCATCTTGCCCCCTTCCCCGGCAAGAGGCTGAGGTAGCATACTAGGAAAATAACACCCTCAAAAACATCGAGACTTCTCCCACTACACGCCAAAGGGAAGGAGAGCCAGAGGGCCTAACCATATGCCATTCGATTCCCGGAGTTAGACCCGAGCAGTCGCAAGTTTAGAAGAGTATACAGCACTTTGAAAATCGAGTAGAAAATGTCCGACGCGGCTTACTTAAACACGTTCGCGAGGGCGAAGGCAACCAAGGAGTGCGCGGTCTGCCGCGAAAGCCTAACGAGTTGCCCAGCCTGGGTAACTTGTTATTTAAAATGGGCGGATCAGGGGAACGGGTCGGACCTCAGCCCCTGTCCACTGTGTAAAACGGAGCTACCGGGAGAGGAACGGGTGGCTCACGCAGTCTCGTGCTTATCCAAGTGCGAGATAGCGATCCGGCCACCAGTACGAGTACCAGCGCCAGTACGAGAGCTACCACCAGCAAGATCAACAGCGCCCGAACCAGCACCGGCTGTGGCGGCGGTTTCGACCGTTTCGCCGAAGCTGGTGACAGCACCACCTCCAACGGCGAAGGCGACAACGGCGGTGATGACCCAGGCGGTGGAGAGTCTGAGGATCGGCACCTGTCCGACCTGCAGAAAGAGCGGAGGAAACCAGCATTGGGAGGAATGCTACTTGGAACGTTTCCTCTCGCGCCGGAGGTCGGCGAGCACGACCTGTACACTCTGCGGCGAGAGTGTCGGAAACAGGCCGGGCCTACACGCGGGCCATTGCGTGGAAGCTTTCGGCCGCCTCCTCGTCGAGAAGAAAGCAGCTCCGAAGACAACCCGAGAAGAAAGACCTACGCCAAGGATCAACGCGCCGGTGCAGGCGACAACGTCACGGCGCCACACTCCCGCAACCAAAGACAAGTCAATACAAACCGGGCGGGACACCAAGGACAAGGGAATCCAAACGGACCACCTGGTCATCTTGGAGGGAGAAGAAGCTCCCTTCTTGATTGATTACAGGAGGTTGACCAGGGTGATGATTCCCGCCGTCCGTACGCGGATCCTGGGTCGCTGGATCACCCTGGAAAGGGAGATGAAGCAACTCCTGGGATCCGCAGAAGAAGAAGAACTGGCAAAGGGGAACCTGATCCAGTGGGAGATGCCACCCACAACGCCAGGATCTCCGGCGAACCTCGCGGACGTCCTGGTGGACGAACCGGAGGTCGTCGAAGACCTGATCCAGTGGGAGACTACACCCGCAACGGCCGAGTCAACACAGACGGAAGGAGATGACAACACCAAGGCCGTCTGAGGAGACCTGAGGACCAAGCTCACGAGGGCAACGCAGCTGGCGAGACGCAAGGACGACCGAGCGACGAGCCAGCAGTGTGGTGACAAGTGAGTGATGAAGCCAAACGAAAACAAAAAAGAAAAGTGATGTGTGTGTGTGTGTGCGGGTCATGAAAGAGTGTATGCGCAACACACAAACAATGTAAATACCGAATGTATGAAATGTGCGATCAGCTGTGAGCCAACCCTCCAGTGTCCGTGTCACCGTCGGCCCGGCGCACCGAGTCGATGAGGGCATCGACACCTAAGGGGGGAGGGATGTCACGAGCGCCGCACATTTACCCAAAATTGTAACATACTACCGATCATAACAATTATCATTTTTTATTATTATTATCTTAGAGACAAGGAAGCATAGTTTTAGTTTGACCATATAAAATATCTTATTATAATCAGTTCGTGGTATAGCCAAGCGCAACGGCGTAGCTGGACAGCCAGCAACGTCAGCGTCTTCGCGCCCGCCGGATCCCGGGTGTAATCAACACCGGGATGAGGCGAGCGCGAAATCACGCGCTCCGAGGATGACCGTTGCGAGGCGAGCCTTTGTTTAAAAATCGCAAACTCAGCAAAAAGCTCGCTCGCTCTCCGACGTTCCAAGGGGTGTCGGACGAGCGAGCGAAGACAGTCCCGTTAGAGACAGCATCAAACCAACATCTACGGAATCAGGCTC
This sequence comes from Neodiprion virginianus, assembly GCF_021901495.1. Taxonomy (NCBI): domain Eukaryota; kingdom Metazoa; phylum Arthropoda; class Insecta; order Hymenoptera; family Diprionidae; genus Neodiprion; species Neodiprion virginianus. The sequence goes on along the minus strand of NC_060881.1, from coordinate 14,688,210 downwards.
CTTCAGAGCTGTCGAGTAAAGAGTTATCAGTCTTGGGTCTCCGACGATCACAGAGAGAATTCCCTGTAAATCTATCCGCGGTCATTCAAGCATCTCGCGTCGCGACATCAGTCTGTGAAGTTAGAATTAAGCGCTATAAGCAAAGCCACGAACTTAATCAAGCCGTGTAGCACGTAAGTGAGTGAGTGAAGGTGTAAGCTTCGGCACCTTCGAGGCCGAAGCCGAATCCACAAGTGAGATCGCGAAAGAGCGAGAACGTGAGTAGCGTAAGAACATACTGTAAGCTTCCTTGTCTAAATATCGCTGCTTCTAGTTATTCCATTAAATATTTCTACTTGCTTCCATTCAAAATTGGTACAAAATAATTGAAATCCTCCAAACCATTTCCCACGGAACGCCCTGTAGAGGACGTTCACCCCCGAATCCACCAAAAATTAAATAAATAAACCTCGTTAATAACAAAGAGGGTAAGTCGTCGCGTGCGAGACCGCTCCGCACGTGACACTTGCAACTTGATTTGCCACGAAGGTTTTTAATACATGTGGAGATGTATTTAACCAGTTTAACGTAATTGACGAGTCTGACCAGAATATTGTTTTACTGATCAGTACCAAGAGAGTTGATTTGATATTCTCGTACAAGTCGACGATTAATTGCGCTGCGCATAATTCGAGTCTCGGTATAGTTTGTACCGTTTTTATGGGGGCCACTCTTGATTTGGCGCAGAACAAGGATACCTGGGTGTTACCATTGTCTGATCGGAGATGAATACAGGCTCCATAAGCCTTTTCTGAAGCGTCACAAAAACCATGTACTTGGATATCCTTCGCATTTTTATGAAGAAGGTTTCGATGAAATGACAATTGGTTAAGCAGGTTGAGTTGCCCTGCGAACTCGGTCCATTTGGTATGAAGCCATGTAGGAATGGATTCGTCCCAATCGAGTTTGATTCGCCAAAGCTCTTGCATTATCAGCTTAGCATGAACAATGACTGGATACCAATCCTAAGAGATCGAAAATTCGCGCAGTTTCGGAGGAGATTGTCCTTTTTGTAAAGCGCGACGAAAGGTTTATAGGTTTGACGGTGTATATCAAATTATCTGTTTCGGAATTCCAAAATACGCCCAGAGTTTTGAGATTCGGATCATCACCGGCTAGAAGTTGTAGATTTACTTTGGTTGCGGGTAAGCCTTCTAACACACGTATGTCGTTCGAAGCGCATTGGCGTAAGTTGAAGCCTCCTCGTTTCAGTAGAGCGACAACTTCGTTCCTCAAGTTAATAGTTTCTTCGATTGTTGGTGCACCTGTTAGCAGATCATCGACATACAGAGAATTTTTTAAGGCCTGGGATGCTGCTGGAAAGTCCTGACCTTCGTCCTCAACTAGTTGAGCTATGGTTCTTATTGCGAGAAATGGGGCTGACGTGAATCCGAACGTCACAGTGTTATGCTCGAACGTAGCGATTAAACCGTCGTTTTCCTTCCAGAGAATTCGTAGATATTCCCTATCCTCCGGTCGAACAAGACATTGCCTATACATTTTCTCGATGTCTCCTGTTAAGACGTAATTGTGAAGTCGAAAACGTAGGATTAAGGTATGAAGATCGTCTTGAATAGTTGGTCCAGTCATGAGACATTCGTTCAGCGATATCCCTGTGGTTGATTTAGCGGAACCATCGAACACTACTCGTACCTTCGTGGTTTGACTGGTTTCCTTGATGACAGCGTGATGTGGGAGATAAAATCCTTCTTCGTCGTTAGATTGTACCCTTGTCATGTGTCCGACATTTATATACTCTTCAATGACCTCGGTATATTGCTGTTTGAAATGAGCGTCCTTAGCGAAGCGTCGTTCGAGAGTTTGGAGACGTCGAAGAGCGAGATCTTTGGATAATCCGAGCTGGTTTTTCTTTTCGTTGAACGGTAGGGCTACGACGTAACGTCGGCTAGGATTGCGAGATACATGATTTGTGAAATGATCGTCACACGCTTGTTCTTCTGCTGAGAGATATTTGGTGGTGGGGCCTTCTTCCAGCTCCCAGAACCTGCTCATATCCTCCTGTAGTTTCAACGTGTTGCAGGTAGCGCTGCTTGTTTGCTGATCGATTATTGTATGGGAAGAGATATTACCCACGATGACCCAACCAAGTAAGGTTTTTTGTAGATAAAGATCTGGGTCCTGAGTTGATGAGAGACGGATTGTCCCGATTGAGAGCGTGGCCATAGAGGGACCTGCGCTCAACAAGATCTGTAGTGGAGCTGGTTTGTCAAAATCAGGATCAGCCATCCGAATGTTTTTTGGGATCACTATAGAGGAGCAATCCACATGTTCTGGAGGTGTGAGTGAGCTAATTTGGGGAACAATAAAGAAGTCGAGTGTTTTCTTGTATCCGGTAATCCGAGATTGGATTGTGGCTTGGATTACGTTGTGAGAAATGGTTGACATACCATCTACAGCGCCGATGGGAACGGAGCATGTCCCTTTCGGCAAGTTGAGTTCGTTTGCTAAGGTTTCAGTGATGAGATTAATCGACGAAGCTGTGTCGAGAACGGCTCTACACGATATGAGTCGTTCAGAGTTATCTAACACAAGAATTTTCGCAGTTGCAATCAATTGATCGGCGACTGTGTTAGATGATGATGCAGAGCTGGGCTGCGGAGTTCGTGATACTTCGGTTTCTGAAGCTAGTCATGCTGAGGTTTCGTTAGATTTCGTAGCTGGCTTAGTTTCATATAACAAAGAGTGATGTCTCTTGTTACAAGTTTGGCAATTTCGCGCTGACAAACAGGTTTTTGCTGAATGTTGCCTTCCTAGACAATTCATGCAGAGTTCCGCCTTCGATACAGCTTGGATCTGCTCTTGAGTTGTCACTTTTTAAAAGTTCTCGCAACCATAAACTTTATGAGATTGGTTGCATATGGGGCACGTTGGGTTGGTTGAAGAAGCGTTCGTCGTTGTAACGAAACTTTGACCGCGGAGGTGCGTTCCCTGTCGTTCGCGATGCGCCGTACCTGGCTTAGAGTTTCGAGAGTTTATGGCCCTTGGGTTCGAGGTTGTGGTCTTTGGTGCGGTCCAAGTATGTTCGGAGCAATTCGCTCGAGCTTCAAGGAAATCGAGTAAATCGGTGTATGATTGAACTTCGTCAGTTTTTATCGATAGCTCCCATTCTGTCATTAACGATACGTTGATTTTTGACCGAATGAGATGAATTATGGGGATGCTCCACGAATTTACGGATTGACCCTTATTTTCGATTGCTCGGAGATGTTGTCGAAAGGCATCCACTAATTCTTCGAAAGCTCCGGATGATTCCTTTGTGACACGTGGAAATTCGCTAAGAGCATTCCAGTGTCTTTCAATTACCTGCCGTTTCCGATCATATTTTTTATTCAGCATTGTTAGGGCATCCTCGTGATTTCGTCCGGTTGTTTCTAATGATTCTATGGTTTTGAAAGCTCTTCCTTTAAGTGCAGATCGTAAATATTGAAATTTTTGAACTAGAGTTAGATCTTTGTTCTCGTGAATGAGCGCGGTGAACATGTCGTGAAAGGGCGCCCAGTCTTCATGATTTCCGTCGAAGTTACTTAGCTGGATTTGTGGTAACCTCACCGGAACATTTGAAGAACTGGGTACTGAGATGCTTGCTTGAGGATCTGATACCGTCGTGGTAGACGAGGTGTCGCGTTGCAAGTTCAGCAATATATTGCTAACCTTCGCGATGATTTGATAATATCTATCTTCCATGTGTAAACCTTCATCTTGTTCTACATCTGTAGGATTATTTCGTTCTATTTTTTATTGTATGGGTGAAAATTTGTTCCAACGTTCTTGAAGAGTTTGGAATTGTTTATTGAGATACACGCGATCCGATTCACCTGTTCCTGTTTCTTCGACGAGCATTTTTTCAAAGTGCGTAAGTCGACGTTTCATTAGACCTCGCGATTGATGCAATTCTACGAGTTCACTTGCTCGATCTCCACTAGAGCCTTGCGTTTCTGGCATTTTTTACGGAGTATTTGACAGTTGCGTGGTAATTTAGGAAGGAAAGGGAGACGATTGGTGATTTGATAAATTAACGAGCTTACAGATTGTTGAGGTTTGCGTGGCTGCTACGTTGAATGGCGATGAATTACCGTTGTTGTGGGTGATTTTCCGACGTGGACTTTTTTATGGCAATAGTTCTTGGATAACAATGACACTTCGTTGAAAAAGTCGTTAGTTTTTGTAATTATCCGGCTCGAAGGACCAAAATGTTTACGCTCGGCATCGATGGTGGTAAGAGATCTTTCACCAACGAGGGTTATAAATCCTCGTCAAACCAATAGGGAAAGATTTTCGATGCACTGGCTTCCTTGATACAATTGGGTTTGACTCAAAGATGATTCAATGTTATAAGGTTTTAGTCAAAAAATATATTTATTAACAGACTTGAAGTAAATTGAATACACTGTTGAGTTCGGTTGTGTGAGATTCACGCGGGGTAGTGAGAAGAAGTTGTGGAAGTTGGAGTACGTTGGTCTTCTCTTCGCGCTGGTCGAAACGAATCTGATCTTAAAGGTAGGTTTTAAAAATTAACTAAGTTCCGATGGCCAAAAAACTACTAAAAGGGGTAGGATTGTCCCTTGAGAGAAGGGATGAATTTTGCTTGGGAGTGGGAGTGAGCACGTGAGCCAGAAGCAGAAACGTACATTCCCAATGTGCGATGCACGTGCGGGCGTTTTAGGATACACGTCATAAAAAAACAAGGAACGAAAAGTGAAGATTAGAGTATTGGTAGGTAGGCAAAAGTATTTACGAGTAGAAAGTAGAGAATTTGTCGAGATTGCAAGACTGGCTGCCAGATGTGGCAGACCTGCGTAAGGAGTATCCTTTTTTGCAAATCAGTCGACGCAATTCGTCCATAAGGGATGGGAACTTCCAGCAGTTGAGTAGTTTATGACCTTAAAACGTGACTAAAATTTCCACGCAGAGATTAGGGTTAAAGACTGTAAAACGTGAAAAAGAATGCCGTTAATTTACAGCGTAGATTCAACAACAGGTAATAGTTTAACAGTACCTTCGAATGACGTTGCCAGGGCTCTGATCAGAAAATGCGAATCGTAACCCGACATATTGTGGAATATCACTGGGATGGTGGGCAAATTTTGGTCATTTGGATTACAGCTGCGGTGAGCAGCACCACGGTACTTTCCCGTGAAATGACAGTGATCCCGATGTTTCACGTCTGTGGGTGTTAACGGTTTTTTACGAATATGACAGACCGCCTATGAATCCAAGTCGTTGATCTGATTGAAATTTAGTGGTTCTATCGGGATAACAGTCTTGTAGTATTCCTCCAACGAATGTGCCAATCCCTTTCACTCATTCACAAACCATTGGATGCGAGTTTCTCCGCGATTACTTTCGAATTTTGAAAGCGAATCGTCAAACGCGCAACGCACATAGGAAGCTATACTATACGGAAGATGCTTCTGATAAATTGTTCATTTTTCCACAAAACTTTCATGTGTGGGCTGCAGTAAACATTCTAGATCTGCGTAAACGCAGAACGGAACAGTTTCTTTGTGTTGAAAATTTTTGAGTTTGAGAATTTTGTCCTCTTCTACTAGTAAGATAACTTTGGTCTTGTTCAAATTCATGCAATCTACATTGTGCTTGAACAAACACCTTTCAGATCGAAAGTGTGATAGACACTTATCGCACAATTAAGTACGACGCTCGTGTTTAGAAATTTGGGAAGTTGTCAACCGCGATAAATTCCGAATCCATGCAAAATGATGTGTTACATTCTTTTCAATATTTTCCATACCATCATCATCATCGTTATCGTCGTTTTCAGTCTCTATTACTAAAAGATGGATTGCAGGTTTATCAGACTTGTTTCGGCTCAAATAAATGGGTACAATTTCACTGCGCTTTTGTTTTTCCGCACTATCTATACCATAAACGTTAATTGAAAGTTTGTTAAGTTTCTCAAATTTTGGAATCTGGTCTGAAGACATTGAAAAATGCAAACCGTCATATTGTAGCACTGAGCTAAAATGTGGATATGAAGTAATTTTATTGGGATTTTTGTTGTTGGTCGGAAAGAGGGCTGCGGTGACCGACCAGAGGAAGCAATACGCGTCTCTGTTGCGGATGTTGACGACAGCCTTCTTATCTTAAATATCTTTGGGTAGTGGTGTGTATGTGAACACACCGCCTCGGAGTGGCACGTACTTGTTGATATTTACAGTGAAATTGATTATTTCAGTCAGCGACCAATCAGAGTCTCTCTCTTGAAAATCTTCCACCTTGGCCAACACTTTTGCGTTACGTTCTCTTCGAACCACCCGTGTATGTCAGCTGGCTGGAGGATGATCTGGTTTCTGGTGTTAAAATATTTCATTTGTTCAACAAGTTCAGCGTTTTTCGTTATATTGAATTTATAACACAAGACACAGTTTGCTTTTAAACTTCCCACTTTTCGTAGCATTTTCTTCAGTCTTGCAACGATGAGGTTTTTCGCATCTTCCAAAAACCTGTTCAAATCTTTATGCTGCAGATTGATAATGGCTCCCGTTCGAATTCGGCTCTCGAAAGCTGTCCCCAAATCTTCCCACCGTACTCGATCGCTTCTTCGTCGGCTTTGTGATCCGTCGCCTACTTTTTGAAATTGTTGAAATTCGACTGTCAACGATTTCAGAATTCCAATTGTAGTCAAAATTCTTGTCTTCTCTCCGATCGTTGAGGCGTTGTCGCGTAAGATTTTATTCAAAAGCCTGGTATTTTGAGTTTCGAATCGAATCCATTTTGCAATCTCTGCCGGTGACGATTTTTCAGATAAAATCTTGAACGCCGTTTCCATGATTTGTAATAATTTCAAACACTTTTCGGAGTCCATGTATCTTCTTCTGTCGATCACGCACTTGACGAAGATAGAGTTGCGAAGCTTGCTCTAGAATTAGCGCTCTACGCTGACACGGTCTCTTTTATGGGTAAACACCGACGTGACTCACACATTGCCGAAAATTCGGGAACAACGGTTGCAATATTCTTCAGCGAAAACAATTTGAAGATATCACTCGAACGAACCTGCCGCGCGTGGAAGATGGTGAGGCAGTTCTTGGAACTTGGCGAAAAAGTTTCGCACGCCTCATGTACGAGAGAGAGCTATAAGAGTGAACTAATCGCTAGAGTTATACATGGAACTGTTATAGGCTTAGTAGATATCGTTCTCCAGGAGCGTTACGGGGATGTTTTACTTCGCCCCACGGTGTCAGTTTCACGATTTCGAGATCTACGCACTAGTGCAGTAGGACAAAGTGAGAAAGATATATCCTGCAAACGTAACCGACAAGTGTCAACCACTTCATGATTTGGTATTAGTTTCATCGTGAACCTAAAACATATGAAGAAGCTGTACGAAGAGTGGGGTGTTCCGTCCGTCTGATGAATTCATTAACAGTTGAGCTTGCAAACCGTCAAAGTGGGTTATTGAAATCAGTGCACTTATACAGTTTTTTTATCTTGAGTGTACAACAATTTTCGATTTTACTTGAGTGGATACGAATAATTTAACGTGTGTGCGCTTTGTTTTCAGATTATTTTTAGGAACAAAAATGGAGTACGCAAACATTTTACAACATCTGCGGGTGCCTATGGAGTGGATATTCGAAATACCTTACGATTCTCTGGTACAATCAGTAAGGTTGGCAATGAGCGTGCACATGGCGAACGGTGACCGTAATGACGATAACAACCCTCGAAATGACGTTATCGCTTACCAGGCGGGTGTGCCCGCCTGGTACGTAATGAAGAAGGGGATTTTCTGTTTCAAAAAATGTAAGATAAATTTTTATGTAATTTCACAACTTTTAGAAAAAATTTATTTTCCTTTTTTTTCTTTTTAACAACGAAAACCTTGAAACCTTTGTGATACATACATGTCTTTCGTTTCTAAAATATCATTCCACAACTTTTAGAACAAATTTGATAAATACTTTTGTGTGCGTGAGTGATACATCATATTTTAAATTTCCAAAACTATTATATGTTTCAGAGAGCTGTAAACAACAGCATGCAACGTAGTGGTAGTGGTAGTAGTATATCTAGTTAATGTACAGCAAAAAAACAAATTAAAGTGAAAATGTTTATACAATTTTCTCAAACGTTATGGAACGTAGAATACTTGGAAACTTTTTCGACAGTTTTTTTTGTCAAGTTTTTGAAATTGGTTCTTGATCACGTTTAGTGGTCGCACGGTCCGTGCTGGTAAGGAGACGCTGCACACGTTGTCCGGGTACGGTGTACAAATTGAGCTAGAGTTGACGCATCTTTGAATTCAATTTGACCATACTGGCCGCCCAGATACTGCAAGAGCAACCGCTCCTCCTCCATCGTCTGCACCGATTTCTGGTATTGGGTCTCGTCCTCGTTCAGCAGTCACACAATCCGGGCCGGTAAGAATACGCTGAATTCTTCGTTTTAATCTGTGACGACACGCTGTCCAAACCTCGTTTGGACTCGTCGAATGTTGGTGACTTTGTAGATTTTGAAAATTTCTAGCTCCGTCAATTTCTTCGTCGGTAGAAATTCGTTCATGCTTGCAACTTTGTTCAGTTTTTTGAAATATATTTTTTTTTTCTAATGTTTAGCAGTTACGTGTTTCTTGATAAATTCAGATTTGCGAACTTTTTTGTCAATTTGTTGAATTCTAACTTCTGGTTTATAATGGTTTTCAAGTGGTGAATATTTTTTAAGAACAGATCGATTCGCTGTTTTAGTTCTGCTTTATTTGGAGTTCTCTTCATTAGAGCTGAAGATGCAAGACTGTCTTTCTGACCTGAAATCCAGCCTTTTATAGCCGTATTCCTCCCACCAGGCACACAGAATCCTTGAAAAACTTCTAGAAGCTACCGAAATGATGTGTCTTCGATTGTACGTTAGAACCTTCCAGAATTCGACGTCGCATCGCAATCCGTTGTCCGCAGGTCGCTCACCGTCGAGTCGAAACTCGTCAGACGATTCCGAGTATTGTTTTAGTCGGACGATTCCGAGAATCCTTCAGGGTCAAAGAAGCTCTTTCTCACGGTCCCGGACCGCTCGCCGTCAAGTCGAAACTTGTCGAACGCATTGTTTGTCAGCCCACATGCGTTCAGGGTCGAAGCAGCCGCATACAAATTTCAGAACCTTCAAGAATTCGACGTCGCACCGCAATCCGTTGTTGGCAGGCCGCTCGCCGTCCAGTCAAAACTCGTCGGACGATTCCGAGTATTGTTTTCGTCGGACGATTCCGAGAATTATGTGTCTAAAATTCGTTCCAGGTCAGAGCGGGTCTTTCAGAATTCAACGTCGCACCGAAATCCTTCGACCGCAAGCCACTCACCGTCGAGTCGAAACACATCGGACGAATTGTTTGTCAGTCTAAATGCGTTCGAGGACATGAGAATCTTCTCCATTCATCTGGAAGCTCTCGAAACCTGACACATGCCAGGGTTCTCGGTCGAACGTTCGAGGATCCACGGGGTCCGCTTGAACACCTGAGGATTCACGGAGTTCGCTCGGTAATGCAGTTATCGATCCCGCTCGATGAGCATGATTTTCTTCACCGACAAAGAGCACAATTTATCCCACAAGGGGTAATACCACGGCAATTTCAGGCATTTTTTACCAACGATCATGGTCATTTGGAGGATTTTTCACCGACAATCATGGTCATTTGGAGGATTTTTCACCAACGATCATGCTCATTTGGGAGATTTTCTTACCGACGAGCGGTCGGCAGAGCATATTTCATCTTACGAGAGTGGGGGTGACCTTCAAGGGTCTGCTTCTGAAATGCACGGATAGGCGGATTGGTCGGCGGATAGGCGGCTTGGTCGGTGAAGAAGGTGTTTCTATCCAGAACCCTCCTGGTCATACTACTGAGGCCGAGTCAAGAGCTGCGGCCATAAGCTGTGATGCGGTAAGCGTTTAGGATGGGCAAGACGCGGACGGTGCGCCGGTCAGTATGCATTCGCGAGCGGCATCGGGGCAGCAATGCCGGACACCAGTCCGCAAGGTTTTCTTGCGGTAGCAGCCAGGATGGTAGTGGGATTTGCAGCCCGAGCGAAAGGTGGTCTCTTTCACCACAGTTTTGCAGCACACAACGCAGACGCGAACGGGAGCCATGGATTTGTGGGAGTCAGTCAGTAAGATGCCGACAGTTGTTGAGAAGGTCAGATGTAGACGAGCCGTATGTTAGATGGAGCGGCAGGTACAATTCAAGCACAGGTAGAGAACAGTAATGTGTCACAGGGCAGCGAAGCAGTAAAGAAAGACAGCACTTCTGGTTGGTCAAGGTGGTGAGGCCGGAGACGTTTGAGCAGCAAAACCGTTGACAGGTGGGGGTTATGTCCAGACGGGCAGTTCCAGATGAAATAGAAAGGACAGGCAGGAGAAGCAGGTAGCAAAGAGACTGAAAGTCCCAAGCGAGCTTGCAGAAAGGCGCATGCAAGAGATTCTAAAAGAATAGCGCCCGAGGGCGGCAAACGGCAGCAAAAGGTCAAGGCAGAGAGAGCTTGAGAGAAGACGTGCAGAGCGTACTTACATGTGTGTGTGTCACATTGTTCGTTGTTCGGTTGTAACTTCCGATGTGTGGATAGCAGCGTGTTGTAACTACTTCACAATCGATTTCTCCAGCAATAATACGTCGGACTAGTGCATGAAAGAACTTTTTTCAGCAATTGTCAAAATCGCGAAAAGTTTGCCAGAAATTCCTTACTTTTTCTTCAGTTTTGGAGCCGAAAACTTTTGGTGTTAGACCCGATTTAAATGACCCTATTTCCGACTCATTGGACATCCAGGAACTCTGTGAACGTAGCGGAAAAAGCGTGAGATCAACAGGAGAGAAATGTTAAACAAAGTTCTTCGTTTTCCGGTTGTGACTTTTGATGTGTTGGTAGCAGCGAATTGTGACTGCGGCCAATCGATTTCTCTCGCAAAATAACGACGGACTAGTGCATGAATAAAACTTTTCTCAGCGCTTGTCAAAATCGCGGAAAATTTGCCAAAAATTGCTCACTATTTCTCCAGTTTTGGAGCCGAAAACTTTTGGTCTCGGAACCGACTTGAATGATCCTTCTTTTGACTAATTAGATACCCAGGAACTCAGCAAACGCAGCGGAAAAACCGTGAGCTCAACAGAGGAGAAATGGCGAACAAAGTTCTTCGTTTTTCGGTTGTCACGTTTGATTTGTTAATGGCAGCGTATTGCGACCGCGGCCAATCGATTTCTCTGTCAAAATTACGAGGAAATAGTTAATGAAAAACTTTTTCTAGCAGTTGTCAAAATTGCGAAAATTTCGTCAAAAATGCCTTACTATTTCTTCAGTTTTGGAGCTCAGAATGTTTGGTCTCAGATCAGATTTGAAGGACCCTCTCCTGACTAACTGGACAGCCAGGAACCCAGAAGACGCGGCGAAGAAAGCGTGTGAGAAACGGCGAACTTAATTCTCCGTTGTTCGGTTGTACCTTCCGATGTGTTGATAGCAGCGTGTTGTGACTGCTTTTAATTGATTTCTCCAGCAAAATTACGTCTGAATAGTGCATAAAAAAATTTTCCCAGTATTTGTCAAAATCGCGAAAATTTTGTCAAAAATTCCTTACTATTTCTTCAGCTTTGGAGTCGAAAAGTTTTGGTATGTAATTCGATTTCAATAACCCTTTTATGAATAAATGGACACCCAGGAACTCAGTCAACGCAGCGGAAAATGCGTGAGATCAACAGGAGAAAAATGGCGAACAATGTTCTCCGTTTTTCGGGTGTAACTTTTGATGTGTTCTTAGTAGCGAGTAGTATAGGGGGACTTTGGGGCGTCACAACAAACTCCCCTCGCACCCCTCTCTAGCGCCAGCCCCGCGCTAGGGAGTGACTTTGGGGCGCCTTTCCCTTCCCCCGTTGCCCCTCGCCGTGGAGTAAATTTTGGGCACTATCTCCTTCCCCCGCAGGCCCTCTTATAGGAGGTATTTTATTCCAGAAGCTTCTCCGGACGACCACCCCTTTCCCGCAACCCCTTGCCAAGGAGCGGTTTTTCCGCCTCGAAGCTCCGCGGCTCCTCAGCCCTTCGCCCGCAACCCCCTCGCCAAGTGGTGAATATCGTGTCGCGAACCCTTACCCCGGGTACCGTTGACTGCGAATCAGATTCCGGACTCTACGGGATGGCCTCTGGGCCTGTGCACCCTGACCATGGGACGATTTCCTTCCTCTTACCCTAGTGTCCTTGGCCGTGCGGCAGACTCTGGGGCCACCTACCCATCTGCCCCGCTACCTCCGTTCACGAAGCGAACTCTGTGACTTGGACGTTTGGGGTTACAGGTCTCTTTCTTTCTCCATCCCTGCTCTCTGTGTCGGGTGCTCGTGTCACTGACCTTACCCAGCCGTCAGTGTTTACCCCAAGGCTTACGTGTACTTGGAAAATATAGACTTGGTCACTCTCTCTTTCCCTCTTTCTTAATGTAAGACTATAGGCATACTCAAATGTACGAGGATCAAGGCGGGTGGGTGAGGAAACAGAACTCAATGGTGGATTGCGTACAAGAATTGAATTTCATCCTTACAGGTTTATTCAGACAACGTAAGTGCAAATACATACATGGTTATTACTATTTGTTTGCTTGTTGTTGGAGCAGGATGTTTTTATTTGTTATAGTTACAGCGCCCCACATCACCACTTTATTTATAATAATTATAGCAGTCACGAGTAAAGACAGTACCATCCATGGATAGAGCTGTTCGGGCACGTACAATGGTCCATCTACAACATCTGCGTTCGCTTGGCGGGGTGTAGCCGTGTTGATCCGAGACTCTTCGCACGAAAAAATTCTCAGGGTAACACATACGTTGTCTGACATTTCCTCCTAATTTATTTCGAGTTGTACGGTGCCATTGGTCTTCATTGTGAAATAGCGGGCAGGAGGTTATCCCGATGCTTAATGATGGTGGTGTCGAAATAGTTTGTTCAGAGACTGGCTAAGGCTTTGTCCTCAGTTTCGATGGGCTGCTTGATTTCAGCATCGAGGTATGATGAAAACAGTCGCGTAATTTCAAGCAGAACAATACCGAGGTAATTCTCGGCAAAGGTAGGATTCGCTGACGACGCGATGTGTTCGAGGGCAGCGCCGTATTCCTTCTCCGCTATTTGCGTGATGCGATGAAGACTCGGTTCCTTGAGGTGCGTCAGATTCACTTTCTCGGCTATGTATGTGACGTGTGATTTCTCGCACTCGTTTACTGAATGGGCTAAACGCTGAAGCCTTCGTAGCCGTTCGTCGACACACACAAATATAGCTTCAAGTCCGTTAAATGTGGATTTCTGCATCACAATGGTGGGTTGATACACTTTCTGGCGTTTGGCGGGTAACTGAAAGTTCTCATCCTGGGTGGCCGTGTCTGGGCAGTCTGATTCCTTATCTTCTGAATCGGTGACTTCGGATTCCGTAGGTATTTCGAATCTGACGGCTCGCTCACGATGTGCTGTTGACAGTTCGACGTTGCAGCCACCAAGCTCAAACCGATTAAAATACCATTGGGCATCGGTGTATCCTTCTATGTCAAGGTATTCGGAGATATTGTCCAACTCATCTGCCAGTCGCAACCAGGACGCTGGTGTCAGACGCACGCCTCCGCAGGAGTTGTTGACAAGTTTGATGACCGGTTCAAACTGATCGTCGAGCCGTAGACCGAGACCGATGACTATTTTCTTTGTCAAAGAATTATTCAGACTATACGATGTAGACAATAGCAGATTTTTCTCAGTCTTTTTCAAAGCCTTCGTAAACGTTTTATACATTCTATTTGCGTTGCCCATTGGTGCAGAAGATTAGGATGTAGCCATAGTTCACGTGAGGATTCTTCCGTAGTCGTCGCAAGACTGACGCTCTTTTGTATCTCACTTGATATATAGAGGGTGTAACCCCACTCTACAAAACGGCGTTTGCAGCGTGACTGAAAAGAATTAACGAAATTATAATGCCTTGTATGATTCAGGCGTTCCTTACCAGACTGTATCAAGCTTACGCCGTTGATTATATTTCGTTTCCACGATGAGGAGTAAGACAGATGTAAATATGTCGCCAGAAAACCCAACGATCTCGATAGGCCTGTATCAAACTTACATTAGGTTTACAGCTCGAATTCGGTGCTATGGCCGGTGCAAACAGTTGCAGTCTATCGAGGTATGTATACATAGACATTGCAAGAGAAGAAAATAATGGAAAGGGTTACGGGTGTAGACAGCATGGTTCATGTTATACACGTAATGTTTGGGCCTTGTGACGGCTCGTAGACTGGCCCGCGCTTTTCCGACGTACAGCCTTAGGATATGTTGTTTGTTATGCCGTAGTGGTCGTCACGGGAATACGAAGGGGGCCTCACCGGGTGTATCATTTCGTATTCGCAAGATGAGTCTACAAGCTCCATAGGTCTGCCTTAGGTTTATATCTAGTTTCCATTTCTGAGGGTGGTGCAAACAGTTGCAGTTTATCGAGGGACGTATACGTAATCATTGTAACAGAAGAAAGATGATGGGAAGAGCTGTGGGTGTATACAGCATGGACCGTATTATACCCGTAATGTTTGGGCCTTGCGCCGGACGGTAGGCTGGTCCCCGCTTTTCCGACGTACACCCTTACGGTATGTTGATTGTTATGCCTCAGTGGACGAAGGAATACAAAAGGGGGGTCTCATCGGCTGTATCATTTTGATGTCGCAAGATGAGTCTGCAATCTCCATAGGTCCAGTATGCATTAGGTTTATAATTTGTTTCCTATTCTGAGGGTGGTACAAACAGTTGCAGTTTATCGATGGCGGTATACATAGACGTCGCATGAGAAGAGTATTAACATTATTCTCAAGGACACTTGTTTCTATCCGTCACCGACCGCCGAATCAGCTTCACGATTTGAGGTAAGAATTGCGAGTGAATCAATCGCATCGTTTTCTATTTTATCTCTAAATTTCATGTGTCTCGACGAATACCCGTTCGCCCGATAATCAAAGTGGGCTTCAGGGTATACAAGTTTTTCAACAGGATAAATGACGTCAGCTATAAAACTTTGTTTGATTATGAGAAAACCATGATTATCGCTGTAAATAGATTTGTTTTGCCAGACGTAGCAGGCAGCCTCCGCGTTGGGTCCGGGTGGCTTTGGTTTATCTTTCAGCCCGGCTGCGGGTGTCTCACTGCGAACCGCCGCGGAAGGTTGACGCTAGCGGACCATAGTAACATTTCGTACACTTAGCTCAAGAAGCGGCGTGGTAATGTATTGTAATAGCATTTGGCCTAAACAAAACCCGACCTGCTGAACTTATAAATAGTTGTGAGCCCGGAGATCTTCTCAGTTGGAAAATCGCGGTGTTGCTGAAAACAACGATTCTCTCTGTTTCAATTTGTGCCATATTTTCAAAATAATGCAATCGATTAACGATCTCCGTTACGCGGTGATGAAAGCAGCTAGCAAGGCTAAGAGGGTCAACGCGAGTCTTGTGCGTGTGTGCCCTGTTTTCCGTCGGGAGCTGTTGTTCCGCATATCACATGCGGAATTGCTTCGGCATTTGCGACAGCTTCTGGCAGTCTGCGGAGCACTGGCCCTGGTGCACCTCCACAGCACCGGTGCGTTGTGGGGTTACGAGAGCCTTAGTGCAGCCGCGAGTGTGATTTGCCAGCGGGGTGCCACCCGCTTCGCCGTTGTTCGGGCGCTGATGGCTGAGTACAACGAGCGAACCGGTAAGTTGTTATTTGTGTTGTGCGCGGTGTACGTTTGTGTGGAGTTTGAATTACCGGATCTTTAGAGTGGGGTAACAAGATAAAAGAAAATATGTAATATGGATAAATTTAGATCAAGTTTTCCAACCAGTAGAATTCCGCGTGATGCTGGGGGACTCCGCGGAGAATGAGGCGGCTCTTTGCGATGTCATCGTCGACGTCGCCGATGAGGTGATTGCGTCGCAAGGAGTAGCGCTGGGGAGGCCCGCCGAGGAGCCGTTTTCTACCTCTCGTGACGGTAAATCCAGATGATTGTCCTTACGCTGTGCCGTAGCAGGGAGTTGTCGCGTATAAATACGTTGTGCGTGAGTGGTATATCAAAATTTCTTACGGTTAGAATTCATGATGGTCGATACCAGCGAGAACGAGGCGGCTTTTCTCGAGGGCTGTGTTGCCTGCGAGGAGTTGGCGCTTGCGGAACAGACAGAGGTGGATGAGGCGATGGTGGACGATAGGACCGCCGAGGAGCCGATTTTTGTCAGAGCTCGTGACGGTAAGTCCAGATGATTTGTCGGTTCGATATGCCGTATACCATGGAGTACCCGTGTGTGAGTACGTTGTGCGTGAGCGGTGTTCCAAGAGATCTAGAAATCTTCTTTCACGCGTGTACTGAAGGTTATCGTGTCCGTTGCAGAAATCGATTCATCACAGGCGTCGACCTTAGTGTTGTCACGTCCAGGTTCGTCACGAGTGTCGGAAATTCAAGGTATATAGGAAAAGTTTAAAAACAAAAATGCAGACCAGGTATTCTGATATGAACTCACGAGCAATTTCTTTTCTGGTGGGGCGGGTAAATAGATCCGGTCGCTGCTTATGAGCCGGCGGTAGCAGAAGAAGAAGAAGGAGACAATTATTCTACATCCTCAATGGATGATTGGTAAATGGTAAGTACGGTATTGCCATCTGGTGGCTCAAATTGAAACTACTCAAACCGGGTCAGCTGGCACAAGGGTATTTTCTCACTGTTCAAGCTGTTGTAAAAAATAAATATTGTCTTTGCAATTATACCTATTTTTTAAATAATTTTTTTAATCAAAAAAATATTATTTAATGATGGAAAGCGTCGAAGATTTGTTGGGCGTTCGATTTTCTCCGAAACCAAACAAAAGTAAAACCCTTTGCAGTGTATATGGGTGTAGCAGTAAAGCTTGCAGGAATTTAGATGTAAGATTTCATTATTTTCCAAAACAAAATGAAAATTTTGTGAAAATTACTAATGCTTTCGGAGTGGATGAGAAAATTAACTGTCGGAAAATGTGGCAAAAGTGTTAAAAATAGGAAAAACTATTACAGAAAATATGCAAGTTTGTTCCTTGCACTTTAAAAAATCGGATTATTTCTCACCAGGTAATTATATTTATTTTTTAGCTCATAATTTTTTTTATTCTAAATTTAACTAAGAAAATTTGTTTTCTACGCAGATTCTGGGTCAAAAGGCAAAAGACGCTTGAAAAAAACCGCAGTGCCTTCTTGTAATCTGCCTTGTACTGATATAAAACCAGGATCCAGTAACAAAATAAATAATGACAGAGAGAGAAGAAGAATTAACAGAGATAAAAACAAAAATACCATCATTTCAGGCAATGAAGCTACTAATAATAAAAAACTGGGTTCATCAACAAGTTCAACTACTACTCAGTCGGCTTGTGATTTTGATGGTCAAAAAAATTCAGATCCTTTGGATCATACTGCAACGAGTCTTATCACTTCAGAAGAAAATGATAATAGATCTGTTGTGCCAATGTTGTCAGTGGAAAATGTTGAAACGACTGAAAAAAAATTTATTGATATTGGTGTTCAAATTAGAAGTGGTGATTTGCTGATTGATCTTTGTGATGTTATAAAAACTGAGAAGGAACTCAATACATTAACCGGCATTGTGAACTTTGATATCTTAAATACCATCCTTGATATTTTTAAAATCGGCTTTCCTAAGTACGAGTCCGAAAAAATGCATCTTCGCAACAAAGTGATTATGACATTTATCAAATTGAAGCATAATTTATCGTATGCAATCTTAACTGTTTCATTTAAGTACTCTTCAGCGTCACATTGCCGTAAAATTATTCTGCAAATGATCGACATGCTTTACGTTTGCTTGAAAGATGGAATACCTTTTCCAGAAAAAGATGAGATTTCTCAAAATCTTCCTATATGTCTCAATTTTTTAACTTTAGAAATGTTAGAATTGTGCTGGACTGTACGGAAATTTTTATACAGAAACCAAAATCGTTATATTGTCAACAAGCAACATATTCGCGATATAAAAGTACGTATACCATCAAGTTTATGACTGGTGTAACTCCCGGAGGATTGTTATCCTTCATTAGTTCCATGTATGGAGGGAGACCTTCGGATGATGCTATATTTGAGCAATCTAAAATATTGGATTCACTAGAAAAAGGTGAAGCACTGATGGTCGACAAAGGGTTTAGGGTAGATAAGCTGTGTAAAGATAGAGATATAACTCTTATACGACTTCCATTCAAGAAAGAAAAACTGCAATTTTCCGAAGAAGAGTCGCGCTTAAGTGCGAAAATCGCCAGAGCACGAGTTCATATAGAGCGTTCCAATCAAAGACTCAAAGTATTTAAAGTCTTAGGTTCTCGGATGCCAAGTGGTTTTGTTAACAAGGGCAAAGAAATATTAACAATTATTGGTGCAGTTGTAAATTTAAGTTCTCCAATTTTAAGTAATGATAAATTTATGTCAAACAACGCAGATTAATGATTAAAATACAAAAATAACTGTTAATAATGTAATATTTATTTAAACTTTATAATAAAAAATCTTAATTTTTACATTTAAACTTACTTTAACATTTTTGGAGTGTTCACTTGACAAGGTTACTTTTTACAGAAGTGTTTCGTTTCGTACAAATTTTTAATTACGTTGCTCATCTTTGCAAGCATGATGTAACATTTGGTTGAAAAATATTAATTTTAAAGATTCAAATAAGTCTTTCACAAATTTTTCGTCAAAATCAACAGTAATAATTTTCAAACTTTTATCGTGAGAAGAAAATAGAATAAAATCGGTTTTTTTAACATTTAAAATACCCATTCCAAATTGAACCTGGCCATAATATTTATGATTTTTTTTCAAAATCAAATTGTTATTATTCTTCGGATCCAATTCAAGGTATTTTATATTAGAAATAATATCATCCATACTTAGAGATTTACCTTCGTATGGGCATTTAATTTCAAGCAATTTAACAGGTGTATCATTTTCAAATATAATTCCGTCAGGAGAATAACCAAGCCAAGGATTATTTTCTGAAATTACGAGACCGCATTGAAATACATTAGTTGATGTACTTTTTTCATATGCTATTCGAGCATCTGATTCACATTTCAAACCGTGATTTATTGCTGTATTAGAAAAAGTGCTAGGATAAAAATATTTTAGCGATTTATTCTTCCAATTAGGTTTTGGTTTTTTTCGGTAGGTGTACAGTTCATGACATCGCGAGCCCGTGATTCTAAACTTTCGTTCTTTTTGCCAGATACTATAAAATTTTTTACTTTCTTTACAAATATCAACAGGATCTCCTGTTAACTGTTCAAACATTTTTTGACAGTATTCTCGTAGAGGTCGGAAAGGTTGTTCAGATAAATTATAGAGGATAAATGAGGAGGATAAGTGTAAAATCATGGATTCAATCTGCCGAAGGTATTCAGGTGGTAGAGTTTCAACAGTGTGATGTAGTGGAGCATGTCGTCCAGCTCTATTATAAATAAATTCAAAAAAAATTATAAAATACAGTGTAAAAAGAAAAATATATCAAAAAAATCAAAAAGCTTGATGAAGTAAATAGTCCATAAAAGTTAAAATATACAACAAATAAAATTGATTGAAATGCAAAATTGCACATATGTGTAAAAAATTCCATTACAGTATTTGATTATAAAAAATAGAGCTTTCATTAATTAGCGAGTATACACATAATTGATTGAATTAATAATATTTTGTAATTAGTTGATAGCTAATCAAACGAATCACAAATATAATTTAGGTAAATTTACTTCATCATAATTTTTATAAAAAAAAATAAAAAATATCAGTTATTAAAATTAATCATTCACACCCATACGCATGCTCTGATAACGTTGACTTCAAATGGTTTGAATACAATTTCTCCTTGATCAGCTTTTTAACTTCATCATCTAACTCCAGGTGATCCTTTTTAATTTTAAAACAACTATGACCACTTAAAGGCTTGGCATTATATTGCTCTAAACAAGAATCTCGTGGCGCATGCCAAAGGCATTTCTTGTCTGTTGATGATACGATTTTGAAACCAGTTATATCATTTCTAAAATTATAAAAAAACTCATAATCAAACTTTATCGAAATATTAAATAAATTTTATCGAAAATTTTAATGATGTAATTTAAACTTACCGTGCACAAAATAATAATACTGCAGCACTATGTTTACACCTTTCACTCAATCCAGCTGTACAACTACAAACCGATGAAATAACTTTACCACTTTTTGCAATTATTGAATTTATCTCGAGAGGATCTTTTCGATTTTTAGACGATTGTATACAGCATGACAATAACTTGTATTGTTCATCATTTTCGCTTAATATTCCTATGTAGATTAAGTGGTTAGAACTTACAACTTGTTCGCCTTCGATGAAGTTCCGGCTCTTGGGCGTAGAACCCAAATGATCCAAAATTTCACTCACTGAAAAAAACATTGTTCTTATAATTTGTAAAAGTTTTTTGACTAATTTTTATAAATATACAGTATAAAATACAAACAAACAAATACATTTGTTTACACGCAACGTATATAGTAATCTGACAGCCGACCCGGTTTCACTAGTATCAATTTTTAGCACCAGTTGGCGTGACTGCAACTCCCACTTACCAATATTCTCGTGGCCTCAGACGTCCGAGAGTGGAATATTCACTCAGATGGGCTATACACGGCCGGCGATGGACGAGGATATTTTTTAGGGAAACCAATCACGCGGGTACTCTAGGGCGTGCGTTTCTATTAAAACCGCGAAATTCGACTATACTTGCGTATTGACGACGCTTTACCATGGAGTTTAGTCTTATTTTTGTTTTATATGTACAACAGGGGGCCTTATGCAAACTGTTGGTCCGTTTCCCGTGAACGAGGGCGCCAGTACCTTAGGCATACAGATCGGCAGGGGTTGGGCCCGGAGGGCACCGAGTTACGATCCTGACGTGACATTAGAGTCCGACGATGACAATGACGATGCCGATGACGATGACGAGATACAGACAGTTTCCGACGTGACATTTCAATTCGACGACGACGCTGACGACGACGAGACAGAGGGTGTACACTCTGGAAACGTGGGCAGAGAATCGGAGCGGGAGAGTGAAGCTGCGAGTGAGATAGAGTCAAATCAGGCATCCGATGACGGGGCTGATTCACTGGGTAACCGTTTCACGGTTATCGGTGAATCAACGAAATTTATTCGTAAATTCGCGGTCACAGGGCGTGAGTTGCGAATGAAGATCGCGGCCCCTGAGTCAGGTGGTAATCTAGTGGAGTGGCTGGAGGACGCGTTCAGAGATCTGCATGCGTATGCCGTAGCAACGTGTCGGAGTAGCGATTACATAGGTTTCACGTTCAGCGCGGAGAGTTTTAATCATGGTCCTGCGTGGTTATCGTTCCGGCCGGTGAGGGACTCGCGGTACAGTGACCTCGGGAAGTTAGTTTTTAGCGTATCCCAGAGCGCATCAGAGTTTGGCGTCGACAGCGTCTTCACCGTGACGGTACACAGTGTTGGAGTACCATAGGGTCGTGGAAAGCTGAAGCCGATCACGCACGCGGGGGTACTTAAAAAATCCGTCGTGCAGATTGTCAACAGTGACGGGTTGTGTTTACCTCGTGCCCTCGTTGTAGCCAAAGCTCACGCCGAGAGAGGCCTGAACCGCAGTGGCGCTCTGCACGAGCATTACGAGATGGTGAGATTCGCTAGGTCCAGTTTCCAGCGTGCAGAAGCTCGTAATCTTGTTGCGAACGCCGGTGTCGAGATTCCGCCAACGGGGTGCCCAGTGCATGTAATCGCACAGTTCCAGAACTATTTGGCACGCGAGGGATTGCTCATCACACTGTACGAGTTGGAGAGGCTAGGTACCGGCGAAGCGGCATATTACGACGGCACTGCCGTGGTGAGAGCAAATGGAACAGGCGATGTCAGGCACCGATTGAATCTGCTGTATCATCCCGAAGAACAGCATTATTGTCCAATTGCAAATTTAACCGTGGCGGCAGCAGGGGCCTTTTTCTATCAACCCTGCAATAGGAAATTTAACAACGGGTACGAACACCGATGTTCCGTAAAGTGCCCACAGTGCCTCGCATCGCCACCGTGCAATAGCGAGTCTCACGAAATCGAGTGTCTCAATTGCAGACGCGTGTTCCGCGGTAACGGTTGTCTGGAGTACCACCGCAGGATCGGCTTCTTCAGTCCGCGTCGCTCCGTTCGTGCAACGCTGCGTATATGCCGAAATTGCGAGCGATTCGTAAATCTTTCGCGCAGGGCACACATTTGTGAAACTCGTTTTTGCGTCACGTGCCGCTGCAGACCGTACAATCACTACTGCTTCATGACGCCACTGAAAGACGCGACAAGACCGAAACGTTACATCTTCATTTTTTATGATTTCGAAACGCAGCAATCCGAGACGGTAGACGGTGACGCGACGACAAACATACATGTGCTGAACTTGTGCGTAGCGCAACAAGTGTGTACGCAATGTATCCACGATCCCGATATATCGAACGGCTGTTCCGCTTGCGGGCTCGTACGTGAGTTCGTTTTCAGGAGGGAACCGGTGAAGGAGTTGGTAGACTTAGCTACTCGGCCCGTTCAGGACTTTGCCTGCATCGTATGCATTGCGCACAATGCAAAAGGTTTTGATGCACAATTCATACTGCGGCATATGGTTGAGCGGATTAGAAATTCGCCGCAGGTCATCCTAAGCGGCAGTAAGATCAATATGCTCGAAACGGGTCACACCCGATTTCTAGATTCCTTAGCATATTTGCCTATGGCATTATCGGCGCTACCGAAGGCTTTTGGACTACCAACTACTCCCGTAAAAGGTGTATTCCCCCACCTTTTCAGTAGCCCTGAAAACGTCGGTTACGTGGGACCGCTCCCCGTAGCGAAGTTTTACCCTCCGGATACCATGAGTAGCGATGCGCAAGCAGAGTTTTACTCATGGTACAACGAGGCTGTAGCGAACGACCATCTGTTCGACTTTGACGCGGAATTGTTGTCGTACTGTCAATCGGACGTGGATATTCTGCGACGTGCGTGCGTAGCATTCAGGGACATATTTCTGGAGTGCGGCAGAGCGTGTCCCTTTACCGAGAGCACGACAACTGCCTCGGTTTGTTCGGTGCTGTTCGGTAAAAATTTTTTACAACCGGAGCGAATACGCTCGCGGGTGACGGTACGCGACACGTCTACGAGTTTTACGGTTGTTTCTGGCACGGCTGTCGTAAATGTTTACGAATCTACCGCGATGGGCGTAGCGTCAACGGCGAGACGTTGGATAGGCGTTACGAGGAAACTCGTGCAAAGATCAGCCGTATGCGCGAATTGGGTAACCGCGTGACGGAATAGTGGGAATGCGTGTTTGATCGGAGCTTGAGGAAGAACGAGAAGATGAGGGAGTACGTGGCAACACATCCGCTGACCGCTGGCACTGCCACGAGTGAAGCACTCAATTTGCGTGATGCGTTCTACGGTAATCGAACAGGGAACGCTTCCCGATACTACGAGGTGAAAACAGATGCAACGGGCAACGCGTACGAGGAAATACGATACGTCGATTTTTGCTCGTTGTATCAGTTCATCTGTAAGAATGAAAGTGGAGATGAGTGTAAGCTCTTGACAGGGTCAAGCGGTTGCGACATCTTGCGAGTTGAGGGGCTCATCAAGTGCCGAGTTTTACCGCCTCGCAATCTTCATCACCCTGTTTTGCAGGTGCACTTGCATGACAAACTCATGTTTGCCTCGTGCCGCTCATGTTGTCGGAGTTTGAACCAGGACGAGTGTAGATATGATAACGAGGCTGCGCGAGAATTTGAGGGCACGTGGGTGTCGATCGAATTAAAAAAAAACCGTGGAGATGGGATACAAGATCAGGAGCATACGCGAGATGTGGTCGTATACGGTGACATCGTTTGACCCGACTACTCGTCAAGGTGGGCATTTCGCCGGCTATATCGACACCTCCCTCAAGATTAAGCAAAAGGGAAGCGGCTGGCCTGCTGAATGCGAGGACGAGTCGGCTCGAATGCGCTACCTTGATGAGTACGAGCGGGTCGAGGGTATACGGCTAGATCGCGACCGTATTGCTAAAAATTCCGGCATGCGATCAGTTTCCAAATTATGCTTAAATTCGTTTTGGGGCAAGTTCGGGCAACGCGAGAATCTGGTAAAAACAGAGGTTATAAAGACGCGTCAGCTGCTGCTCGAGCTTTTGACCAACCCTGAAGTCGAGGTGTCCGGTTTGCTGCCCGTGAACGACGAAGTGTTGTACGTGCGTTGGTCGCACGCGCAACACAGTGTTGAACCGTCAGCGCTGGCAAACGTCGTGATTGCCTCGTACACCACTGCCCAGGCTCGGCTGAAGCTCTTCTCGTTCCTTGAGAAGCTCGATCGGCGCGTGCTCTATTACGACACCGATTCAGTAATTTATACCCGAAACCTCCGAAGGCCAAACGAGTATGAACCTCCCACGGGTAACTTTCTTGGCGACCTGACGGACGAGTTGGCGTCTTACGGCCGTGGGAGTTTCATACGCGCTTTCGTCTCGGGAGGGCCAAAATTCTATGCTTTCATCATTAAACGTCCGAATGGTAAGGAGGTGGAAATTTGCAAGGTGAAAGGCATATCACTGAATCACGCAACGAGCTCGAAAATCAACTTCGAGGCCATCAAGCGGATGGTGGTAGAAGCCGCTGCACCCATTCCCTTGGAGTATCGCGCCATTCGCCGAACGGAACTGCACGCAGTCGTGACGCGCTCCGAGCACAAAACGTGTAAACCGGTGTACGTGAAAAGGCGTTGTTGCGTCACGAGTTTCGATACGCTGCCCTACGGTTATCGCACTGGATGATGACGAAGATCCCAGACTCTGAGCAGTTGCACACCACAGCTTCCGTCTTCTCACCCTGCGGTTGTACAGACACCTGGACGGCAAGCCACGCGCGCGTTTGAGCGACAGATAGATTGACAGACAAACAAATAGACGGACAGACAGAGGACACCGAAGGGATTCTTACCCCAACCGCCTGTTATTCCAACCGGCGAGACGCCAGGCCAACCCATCAGATACTCTCTTGTATGTGTCCCGCCAAACTGTATCAAGGTTAGTACCACGCTTAAACCCTACGCATGAAAAATTGTGAAAAAATCTCGCATTGCTCGTAAAAATTCATCTCGTAAACCGCGGCGGGGCGCGCTGTTTTCAAGCTGATATCACTGCGCGCTCGCGTAAGAATAAGCTCATGGCGTACGCGCCTCACTCACAATCAGCTCGACCGCGACCGCGCCGATGAGCTCGTACCTGCGCGGTTACGCTTCCGCGTGCGCTTGAATAAGCTCATGGTCAGCGCACGAAAGGAGTGCCGCCGCCGCCGCGAGCAAGCTAGCGTAGTAAAAGAACGTGTTTTCAATTGTTTCAATTTTTTATAGATCCCGCATTATCCCTGGATTCTTCTTCTTCTTCTTCTTCTTCTTGTTCGATGACGGACACACCCCAGTAAACATGAGCCGGTTAAAATGTGGTTGAAGAAACGTTAAGGTCGTATAATTATGGTATAGGTAGAAAATATTACCGTGTTCGATATACGGTAATTTTTCAGTAAAATATTAATCGTTGTCTCTCCACAAATATTATACGATTTTCATTACACGTACATTTGAACAACGGTTTCTAGACTAATAATCAACGTTTTGTTTACTAGTTCAATTGCTAATTTAAATTCGTTAAAAACCGGTATATTTATAGATATTAAAATACAAATTTTCTACGTTTCATCGTCAACGTTTTGTTGTGGTAAGCGAGATTCGTAGTATAAACGTGTGGTAAAACCGTTTATATTTCTAGTCCTATGAACAGTTAATATACATGTTTTATTCCTTCACCGGCAACACAAGTTTAACGTTTCATTCACTGCTTTTCTACAACATTTAAACAACGGTTTCTAGACTAATAATCAACGTTTTGTTTACTAGCTCAATTGTCAATTTAAATTCGTTAAAAATCGGTATATTTGTAGGTATTAAAATAGAAAATTTCTGCGTTCCATCATCAACGTTTTATTGTGGTAAGCGAGATCCGTAGTATAAACGTGTGGTAAAATCCATTATATTTCTAGTCTCATGAACAGCTAATATACATATTTTATTCCTTCACCAGTAACACAAGTTTAACGTTTCGTATAGTTACCATACCTTGCCAATATGTTCTCATTAATTGTTTAATAATTAAGTCAATACACTTTTGATCTACTGATCACATGTAATACGTGAAAATTACGTCGTACATAGACTTGTCATATCGATACACAGAATTATATACCTACTCGGGCCGAAACGTAAACAAGATTTGTTTCGTACCTTTCTGACCTTCATATCCAAGAATACTACCCTTTTCAACATAGTGAGGGCAGGAATCAACTTTTACATCATTTACTTACATATTGCGATGTTTGAATTTGGAACTATAATCATTATATTCAAGTTTTTCTCATGTTAGCAGTGACTAAAATTCAACGTTTTGTTATCCTCCTCAGCACGTTTTTCTGATTACCTTAAATTTTGTAAACAACTGGTCATTCGATTTCCAATCTTTTTTTTCATTCGATAAACTAGTAAGTATCATCAAAAATATGAAAAAATTCAGGTGACATAACACTAGAAGTGATAATTTTATTCTACGTAATATTGTAAAGTAGAACTATATGTTACCTCCATTTTTTCAAATTCTTTTCCTTGTGTTATTGTTAATTCCCCAACATAGGAAAAAAAGTTGAAAAATCGATGAACAGATTTTTTTACAAAGGTCACCAAGAAATTACCTAGTTGAGCATATAAGTGCATCCCTTCGCGGCGTCTTTATTAATTGTAAAACATACGTTTTCCTATACCATAATGTATATATTGGAATAACCCATGCTAGGAAAGCGAGTGGCCGTAAATGAAGCTCGTGTACCATGGATGTTACATATACGTATAATGAGCGCATGTATCAAACGACAAGCGGTCGCGAAGAATCGAGAATGTCCTAGCGTGAAATACTCGCGCCTCTTCTTCTGCCTCTGATTGGCTCGCTAGGTCAGCGTGTTGTAACTCGTACGGTTCCTGCACGCTGAGAGCCGAGGACGACGCGCCAGAATGCCCCCCCCCCCCCCCCACCACCGTTCGCGAAGGCTCTCAGCTCACGCGATCAGTGAATCAGTCTAATTTGACCAACTTCCGAGGTCAGTGCACGTCCGTGTTTATGTGAGCCTTCATAAGCTGGTAAGTACAAATGTATTTTCTATTTGGAAAAATTTATCACGATGATTCAATACAGACGAAAATGACAATACAGGCGTAAATAACCTGACAATAAAAAGAAGAAACAAATACTTTGTGATTGCGTCGTACTTGCTTTTGAACGTCGCCGAAAGGATGTAGGCACAATAGAATTGCTTGTAGATAATGCTATAAGAAGCATGTCTATGGTATGGAATATATACTGATTGCAAATAGAAGCCGCAGATATTTATTGTTAGCTTCATTCTTACTTGTGCAGGCATCGTTTTTCTTTTATAAGGTTATCCAGTGAAATAGATCGCTAACACATACGTATCATGTACGAATGAACGATCATTTAGTGGCTGCATCTTTTCCCAATAAACACACAGTGGTTGAAATGATATATAATAGACCTGTCAAGACACGTTGAGAGAACGTTGAAATGGCACATAAAGATTATTCTACCTAGAATACAGGTGTTAAATACTATGTATTTTCAGGTATTTGACGGATTAGCAGTGATATCGAGGAAGTGAATGCTCCAGCTGCGGTCGAATAATAATTAAAACTTATGCGTACTGCGTACCTAGACAACGCTTTCTATAGCGTCTGTGTTCTTTTTTGAAATAATGTGCCAATACTTTTTATTATTTTACTTTGTCAGGATTGTGATTTTTTACCTAGTCCCGAGATGAAAGTTAACAATTTTCCTCGTTAGGGTATAATCATTGTATGATTATTTTGTTTCATGTTTTATTTGTTATCAAACCTCTTGTATCGGATATAAGTTTTTGTTTGTTCATGTTTACTTAATTTTACTATTTGCTATACTTCTATACTCTTGTGAGTACATCTGTACAATTGAGGTATGCGTATATGTAAAAGACTGTATGTTTATTTATACATCCCAGTCAACATTCACACAGTTACATCGTTGGCATAATAAAATGTCCGCATCAACGATACAGACAAACTGGTATATAAAAAACTACTATTATGTTTCTGATACATTGTTAAAGCGGATATTTCGATACGTGTGCAATGTAACTATTGTCATTGTTGCCTTGGATGAAAGTACCTTATAATAAATATATATCATGTTTCGCAAAGGTGTGTGCTTTATCTCATTTAGTTGTCCTGTATTTCTCATAAGAATACATAGGTGTGGATGTAAAATAATTAATATCATTTAATTGGTGCAAGTTACCATTACTGAAATAGCTAAGAATGTGAGCGTTGCTGTATCATCTAACCCCTGAGATAAGTCCATATTGACCATACAAGAAGCTTTTAACAGCTTGTGTATTAATATAGTACATGAAAAATTATACCGAAAACATATTCTCAAGTTGGTTGTTACACGTTTATCGGAACCGCGTGATATTCGATTAAGTGTATTCAATTAAACGTATAATAATTGTTTACGGATATCGTTTTTACGTTAAATCAACACACATTAAGTACGTGTATTATTATAAAAAAAATTTTCCAATGAACACGCTTATTAAACGTGTTTGAACCACGAAAAATGGTGGCTATAACAGGTATATATTAAACGTCTACGTTAACATTTAAATTGCGTTCTTTCATACTTGTTTCATTACGTTTCTGAAAACCGTAATTTCGACGTTTACTTCAACCGTGGAATATCCGGATCATAATCACTAACAGAAAACGTTGATGAGCGCAGTAGAAAAAACCTATATCAGGGCGGACATTTTTCACGAGAAAAAACGTATGTGCTGAACGATTATTCAACTATATACAACGTTATTTTTCGACGAATTTCTTACGATTTATTTACCAGCAATGTTTATTGGGACGTTGGAAACATCCGTTTTCGGCCATTGTAGCCGGGCCATCAGGATGCGGTAAATCAAATTTCGTCAAGAACTTTCTGCGTCATGGAACGTCAATGTGCGACACAAAATTTAGTCGTGTGATATGGTACTTTGACGAATGGCAGCCGTTGTACGACGGGGACAAGAGTATAGAGTACCGCGAGGGGTTACCGCAACACGCTGATTACGAGGGTGACAAAAAACCGAAACTCTTGGTAATCGACGATCTGATGCGAGAGGCTTCAAACAATGTCGTCGTTGATCTTTTTACCAAGGTCTGTCATCATAAGAACCTCAGCGTTTTCTACATAACACAAAATCTCTTTCACAAGGGCAACGGTCAACGAAATATTTCCCTCAACGCAAACTACATAGTCTTCTTCAAAAATCCACGGGATCGTGCCCAAATTCAACACCTTGCCAGTCAGGTGTATCCCGAAGATCCGAGGTTTCTTCAAGAGGCCTATCACGACGCTACCGCAGCGCCACACGGATATCTGCTTTTCGACCTGAAGCAATCCACTCCGGAGAATTGCCGTTTCCGATCAAACATCTTCCCTTCGGACGATAATCACTATGTCTACGTTCCGCGAAAGGATATAAAGGTCACCAATGCGCACCGGGTTCCAGTCGTTCAGCTGTGATGCCTCGAATACGCCGTACCGCGTCCGGTCGCAGAGCTCGTGCCGATTTCACCAAAGCAAACGCAGTAGCGCTGCACGCTCTGCAGAAATTGAACCCGTTGCAGAGATCGGCATTGCTACGCACGGCCGACAATTCGCTGGTAAAGACTATTTGTGAGTGTGCATTGAACACCTTGGAGGGTAACGTAGCACTGTCCAGAATTCAGAAAAATCGTCTGGCACGTCATAAACAGACATTACGGCAGTTGGCCAGCAACCGGGGTACCTGGAAGTCCAAAAAACGTTTTCTTGTTCAACGTGGGAATGGATTTCTCACCCTCTTGCTCGCTCCATTACTCGGGACTTCAGCTTCCAGCCTCTTCTCCAAGTAGCAAAATGGAACGTACAAAGAAGATGGTTTTAATTCCTATGGAGAGTATGGAGAGATTTCAACAACACGTCAGCGAGGGTATAGCCACTACGCTTTCACCTGGAAATACAACTACCACACACACCGATCCCGTTTCAAGACTCGACAACGAGATGAAGGACATCTTGAACAAACCGTCGAAAGACGACGCAGAAAAATGGAAACTCTATCGGCAGGTACTTCAACGATATTTGTTTTTTGCAAACGACGCACGCAAACCCATGAAATTAGACGTTCTCGAGGAAAAGGAGATGGAGGAAGAGGAGGAGGAGGAAGAAGAAGACGGAAACACAGCCGAAGAATCAATGATATCTCCCACCGTAGCTGCGAGTCCTGGCAACGTTCAAGCGCGCGCAAAGAAAGTCGCGTCAGCGGTACCAAAGAAGTATCGTGCAAAGGCCGAAATGCTGATGCGCGAACTCGGCAGCGTACCGGAACGATTTTACCGGGATGCCGCAGGAACCGTCTCGTTAGACGGCGTTACAGTTCCCGGCGCAAACATCGTCGACCTGGTCAATCATGCCATGCGATCTAGGAAGACTTTTACTCCTACAGGGGCTGGTCAGTTTGCACGGTTTCTTCAGACGATCAACGTACCCCGAGAATACGTGGGGAACGATACGCTTTGGAAAGACATACGCTCATTCGACACTCCGGGTCTACCGACGGTAACATCGCAACAACTATCGACACACACCAGTAGTTCCCCGACGAAGCGACGAAGTTCCGCAAACGTTGCACCCGTAACTAGCCGTTCTCACGACGCAGGATACGCTCTACGCAAACGCGCCACCGGAGCAAAATCCGGTTGGAAAACACTTCGGCTGAAGAAAAATGACGACTCTTCTTGAAGAAACGTATTACAATCCCTCGCATACTGCCGTTTACGCGGGAGCACGAATTCTGGAAGATGTTGCACGCGAAAACAACTCTCGCGATTCGGTGAGAAAATGGCTGGCAGCTCAGGATGCCTACACCTTACACAAGCCCGTGCACAGGAAATTTCCGAGAGCAAGGTACAACGTTTCCAACATAGACGACGTATGGGAAGCTGACCTGGCTGACCTGAGTTCCATGAAGAGCCGCAACAACGGTTTTCGCTATCTCCTGGTGGTCATCGATGTATTGAGCAAGTACGCATGGGTGGTCCCGCTGAAACGAAAGACAGCCGCAACCGTTGCTGAAGATTTCGAGCAAGTGTTACACACTACGCCGCGCAGACCCGACCTACTGCAAACGGACAAAGATAAAGAATTTGTCGGGAGTGCTTTTCAGAAGATACTTCGCGACAATGAAATACGATATCGTGTTACTCGTAATCCCGATGTGAAAGCAGCTATCGTGGAGCGATTCAATCGTACACTCAAAGAACGCCTGTGGCGTTACTTCGCGTATAAAAAGACGCAACGCTACGTCGATGTTTTGCCACAAATCGTGCAAGCCTACAACAATACAGTTCACTCAAGCATCGGCATGGCGCCGTCGGAAGTGACGCTTCGCAATGCTGCTACAGCACGTGCCCACATGGAAAAGCGTTATCCTCCGCGTCCAAATGGCAAACCGAGATTCCATAAGAATGATTTTGTACGAATTAGTAAAACCAAGGGAACATTTGAAAAAGGCTACGCGGCAAACTGGAGCGAAGAATTATTCAAGATCCGACGAGTGCTTGCACCTTCACCGATAGTGTACGTCTTGGAAGATCTCAACGGCGAAGTAATCGACGGCTTGTTCTACGACCCTGAACTTCAGCGTGTGGAGGGGGAACCACGGGGATGATAAAATAGCGTGTTATTGCAGCATGTCTCGCAGTCGTTGAGTGTTCACCGTTCGACTCGTGCATCAAAGAAAATGTCCCGGGATCAGTTTTACCTAACTTTACCGAGCAACAGCTCGATGCAGTTTTTTCCGGAGAATCGGACGTGCTGTTACATTACCCAGTTACCGCGTCAGATTCAACTAACGGGAGACTGGGAAGTCGGGCTGGCCGAAATTCATTATCCACTTACGTTTGAACACCCTCGGGGGTATGCGCCAGTGAAAAATGAAACGATACCCTGTGTCACGCATTACAATACTCCTGGGGAAGGTGCAGTTGAGGTATCAGATTGCAAGCTATCCGAAACCAACAAATCATCAAGGATCCCCGGCTGCCAGATGTTTATTTATTGCGATCTGGTGGAACCATGTATCGTTGGAGATGTTTACGCCCCGCTGTTACGAGTCATTCAAACATGCGGCAAAGACAATATCTTACAAGGCGAATCAGAGATGAAAACACTATCGCCACTGTACTACGTACCACTGATGCTCACGAACTTTCAAACCATCGAGATCGATATAAGAGATCAATTCGGTAGTCCAGCACCATTCACGAGCGGGACACTGACGGTAACGCTGCATTTTAGACGCGTTCAGTAATTGACTGGAATCACAGGAGTCGCTCAGCAAAAGAGAGAGAGGGAAAACATACCAGGTACGACATGGCTCATTATATACAACATTACGAAAATCAGCTCGGCGGTGGAGGCATTGAGACGGTTTACCGAGGAACACCGCATCAACGCGGGCACGGAATCGGCAGCTTCTTGGGAGGCCTGTTTCGTCGAATACTACCTCTGCTGTCCAGTGGTGCTCGCGCGGTCGAAAGAGAAGCACTACGTGCAGGGATGAACGTCATGACAGACGTTAGAAACGACACTCCGTTCAAACAGGCAGTCAAGAGTCGATTCATAGAATCAGGACACAAATTGAAAAGAGCTGCTGTAGAAAAAATTGATAAACTCATGAAGGGTAGCGGTTATAAAAGCCGAGCCGGCGGATTAGCGCGTCAGTCAAACATTGCCCGCGTCAACAGACTTGTCGGCGCGCACCGAGCAGCTGGTACTACGAGAAAAATTAGACGAAGGTCGAAAAAGAAAACATCGGCCAAGATACCCAAGCGTGCCGGAACCGTCAAGAAAACTAAGCGGAAAAAGTGTTGTAAAAAACGGGACCTTGCAGACATATTCGGACCCCGGTAAGCCCACGCACCGCTCGTCTTTAATCTAAACATCAACAATGGCCTTCCTGCACGCGCACTCGGGTGAGTGTATGAAGTCGGAACTGGATTTGTTTTCTCTACCACCAACGCAGACGTCTATTGAGGCTGGTCAATGGGTACACTACAAGCCCGTATCATCTCTAACCGACGATTCCCCGATTGAATTTGTTGTACCTGGAAACGGTGATGAGTATATTGACTTGGCATACACTATGCTTAGCGTACGAGTGAAGCTACAACCGCCTACTCCTGCCCCACCGGCGGGCGAAGGCAACGCGGCTCCTCCGCATGCCACTCCGGTAAACAATCTGCTTCACTCGATGTTCAATCAAGTCGATATATTTTTTAATCAAAAACTAGTCTCACCAGCCAACAACTCTTACGCCTATCGAGCATATAAAGAGACTCTACTGAATTACGCACCCCCCCGCCAAAAAATCCCATCTTTCTTCGGCTCTATGGTACGACAGCGAGGATGGAGTATCAAATGTATACGACGCCGACACCGTCGGTGCTAACCGAGGTTTCATCGATCGCAAACGGATCATGAGCAATGCACGTACCGTTGATCTGATTGGACATCTGCACTGTGACGTATTTAATCAAGACAAATTTTCACTCAACGGTGTGGAACTGCGTCTTCGACTTGTGAGATCAAGAGACAGTTTTTGCATCATGGAAGCCGAAAATCGCCACAAGCTGCACATACTGGAAACTTCACTGCTCGTTCGCCGAATGAAGATTAGCCCTGGAATCTTGCTGGCGCACGCACGGACGCTAGCCAAAGGTACCGCAAAATATCCCGTCACCAGAGTCGAGGTGAAATCTTTCACCATACACGCAGGAGTACAGGCAGAAACACTGGACAATGTCATACTTGGAAAACTACTGAAACAAGTGATAAACGGTTTTGTCAGCAATAAAGCCTTCAACGGCGACAGACAGCGCAATCCGTTTAATTTTCAAAACTACTCTTTGAATTTCCTGTCGTTGTACGTCGACGGGGTGCAAGTCCCAACGAAGCCGCTACAGATGAGTTTTGGCAAAGACGATCTCTACGGGGACGCTTATAACACCCTCTTCTCCGGTACGGGGATTCATTTTCTGAACGAAGGAAACGGTATCGACCGGCAGCAGTTCGCTAAAGGAAATTCTCCATCGGCTTTTGACCTAACCCCCGATCTCTCGGCCAACTGTACATCGCACTGGTTGCTCATCAAACATGGAACTCTCAGGGTCGAAGTGCGGTTCGATGGTGCCCTCAAAGAAACTGTGAATTGCCTAGTGTACGCTGAATTTGATAATCTTATTGAAGTTAATGCTGCACGTCAGGTCATTACAGATTTTTCGGGCTAAGAAAGAGCGTGAGATCACGCCCCTCCTATCACGACCGCTTCCATGACATACCAGCTGGTGATTTCCGTTAGAGAGAGAGAGAGAACACTGTGAATACACCACGCCAACGTCTTCAAGGGGAGCAACAGACCGGCTGGAGACACGTGATAAACAAAAATTGAGACGGGGATTGTAACACAAGGCTGTATATAAACTCCCGTAACTACGGTGCCGAGCCAGTCAGTATTCAAACTACGCTACTGCAGGTTCGCTCTTCCGGCTCTCTATTCATCCGACTACATTCTTCCAAGTTCAAGTATGGATTACGTGACAGGTATTCAAGGGTTCCGAAACAACTATGGCAAATTAATACCGAAAGAGGTGGCAGTCGTCACCATCGATCACCGCTACTCGGCACATTGGTTAGTAGAACCGCCATATCCCTTCAGGGATCTGCAGCTCAAAGAACGTGGCGTAAACAATTACGTAACGTGTTACCATTATAGCATCGAGTGGTTTGAAGGTGACATCTCGCTGCTTCAATTAGACGTTAACCTCCGAGAAATCGCACGTAACACTCATCGAATCTTTGCCCGTGGACGCGAGAAATCTAAATACATTGAAAATGGTACCGCGCGTCAAGTATTCAACTTGGAGGACATCGATTGCCCGACGTTCGACAATCTGGAACGGTCTTCGGTATGGTGCTTCTTCCACGGCGTTAAGAAGGAGTAATTTTCCGCATGTGCGATAAACAACGCACTCAAGCTAAAGAAATGGATCAACAATAACAATATTCTGGCTAAATACGATTATACAGAAGCATTGTCAGCCAGTAAGCGCAACATCACCCGAAAGGAGAGTTCGACTAGTAATCAGCCACCCCAGGTACCAGAAAGAAATTCCTCGCTACAAGCAGTAATACCAGAGTCAGTCGCTTCACTGAAAATCTCTCCTGATCCGTCTGCGCCTACGTCAGACGGCGAAGTTACCGTTCCCTACGACATACTTACTACTGGGATTGACTCACATACCTCCTCACAATCTTCTACGAGTGGTATGATTATCTCCGATAACGAGGGCGAAGAAGAAGAAGAAGAAGAAGACGAGGTACAAAATGGACAATCTACAGATATGGAGCGCGATGCTGGCGATTCCGAACGGGAAGACCGGGGTTTTTGCAGCGGATCAGATAACCCTCATATGGACACGCCCAACAGCCTTTGTGTCAAACACGGATGATTACACACGCTCCGGTAGTCACTGGGTGGCATTTTCCGTCAGTTCCTCGAGACACGGTACATACTTCGACGGCTTCGGATTACCACCACTCGTCCCTCACCATAAGCGGACTTTACGAAGAAATTGCAGACGATACGACTGGAACGACAGACAGCTTCAAAGCCTCACTTCTGATGTATGTGGACAATTTTGTATTATGTTTATGCACTTTATGGCTGCTGGTTTTTCCGCGGGAGTTTCTCAATATATTTACTCCTGACCTCGAAAGAAACGATCGTATCGCAGAATTATTCCACAACCGAATAGCCCATGTCACAAAACGCTAAACTAACACCACCAATTCAAATCACATTTATCCTATAAGTTGTCTTCAATGATGTACCTCTCAGAATTGTAATGTTGTGGATTATAAGACTGCTAAATTAAAAAAAAACCTTGCTAACATATCTTGTGTAATTATAAGAACATTGTAATTATCATTTATTCGTTATCTGTAATAACCATGTATGTATTTGCAACTGTGTCAACCGAATAAACCTGTGAGGATGAGATTTAATTTTTGTACGCAATCCACAATTGAGTTCTGTTTCCTCACCCACCCGCCCGCATCCTCGTACGTTTAAGTATGCCTATAGTCTCACATTATGAGAGAGAGAGAGAAAGAGTGACCAGGTCTTTATTTTCCAAGCACAAGTGAACCTTAGGATAAACACTGACGGCTGAGTAAGGTCAGTGACACGAGCACCCGACACAGAGAGCAGGGATGGAGAAAGAACGAGAGCCGGGGTGGAAGACCTGTGACCCCAGACGTCCAAGTCACAGAGTTCGCTTCGTGAACGGAGGTAGCGGGGCTAGACGGGTAGGTGGCCCCAGAGTCGGCCGCACGGCCAGGGGCGCCAGGGTAACGAAAAGGAGATCGTCACATGGTCAGGGTACACAGGCCCAGAGGCCATCCCGTAGAGTCCGGAATCTGATTCGCGGTCAACGGTACCCGGGGTAAGGGGTCGTCACACGATATTCACCATTTGGCGAGGGGGTCGCGGGCGGAGGGCTGACGAGCCACGGAGCTTCGAGGCGGAAAAACCGCTCCTTGGCAAGGGGTTGCGGGAAAGGGGTGGTCGTCCGGAGAAGCTTCTGGAATGAAATACCTCCTTGACGAGGGGCTGCGGGGGAAGGGGATGGTGCCAAAAATTTACTCCTTGGCGAGGGACAACGGGGGAAGGGGTGGTAACCCGGAGAAGCTTCTGGAATAAAATACCTCCTGGACAAGGGGCGGGGGGGGAAGGGAAAGACGCCCCAAAACTCGCTTCTTGGGAGGGGCGGCGGGGAAAGGGGATGGCGTCCCTGAGTCACTCCTCAGCGAGGGGCGGCGGGGGAAAGGGAAGGCGTCCCAAAGTCACTCCCCGGCGAGGGGCTAGCGCCAGATAGGGGTGCGAGCGGGGTATGTTGTGACGCCCCAAAGTGCCCCTATACCACTGACCTTTTTTCCGACTTATTGGACACCCAGAAGTTCAGAAAACGCAGCAAAATTAGCATGAGAGCAACCGCAGAGAAATAGCGATCGATATTCTCCGATTTTTGGTTGTAACTTTTGATGCGTTAATTGCAGCGTATTGTGACTGAGCACAATCAATTCCTCTCGCAAAATTAGGTCAAAATAGTGCACGAGGAAACTCATTTCAGCACTTGTCGAACTCAAAAAGATTTCGCCAAAAATGTCTTACTATTGCTCCAGTTTTGGTGCCGAAAAGTTGAGGTCTGGGAATTGATTAAAATATTCCTTCTCTGACTGATTCTACACCCAGTTACTCGGCAAACGCAGCCAAATGAGCGTTAGATCAACCGCAGAGGAAAGGATATCAAAATTCTGCGATTTCCGGTTATAACTTTTCATGAGTTATGAGCAGCGTATTGTGACTGCGCCCAATCGATTCTCCTGGGAAAACAACTTTGGAATAGTGCATGAGGAAACCTACTCCAGCACTTGTCGAAATCGCATAGATGCCGCCAAAAATGTTTTACTATTTCTCTAGTTTTGGTGCCGAAAAGTTTTGGTCCAAGAATTGACTCTAAAAACACTTTTCTGACTGATTGAACGCACAGCAACTCGAAAAACAGAGCCGAATCAGCGTTATATCAACCGCAGAGGAGTGGCAATCAAAATTCTCCGATTTTCGGTCGTAACATTTGATAAATGAATAGCAGCGTATTGTAACTGCGCGAAAACTATTTCTCTGGCAAAATTACGTCGAAATAGTCTATAAGAATACCCAGCACAGCGCTTGTCGAAATAGCAAAGATTTTGCCAAAACTGCCTCACTATTTCTCCAGTTTTGAAGCGAAAAAGTTCTGGTTCCAGGTTCGATTCGAATGACCCTTTTCTGAATGATTGAACACCCAGGATTTCAGAAAACGCAGCGGAATGACCGTGAGATCGACCGCAGACAAATGACGTTTAAAATTCTCGGATTTTTGGATGTAACCACTGGTGCGTTAATTGCAGCGTATTCTGACTGCGCACACTTGAATCCTTTGGCAAGATGACAGTGGATAGGATACGACCATTTCAATCTAAACACGATGTAACCAGCTGACGTAACCATGACGGCTATTTTGATTTTTTGATGGCGGCCATTTCGATTTTTGGCCATTTCGATTTTATGATGACGGCTATCTTGGTTTTCACTCAGTAGGACGAGCGGCTATTTTGATCGCGGTCATTTTGATTTTTTGATGGTGGCCATTTTGATCATTGCTTAGTTGGACGAGCGGCCATTTCGATTTCTGCTCAGTCGGATGAGCAGCCATTTTGATTTATATCGTCAGACAGTTGGATAATGTGATTTATTCCTTGGCCGGATGAATAGCCATTTTGATTCAGACGAGCGGCCATTGTGATGGCTGCCATTTTGATTTTTTCTCAGCCGGATGAGCAGCCATTTTGATTCCCGCTCAACCCAGTGAGTAGCCATTTTGATTTTTCATCGTCGGACAGTTTGATAATGTGATTTTTGCTATGACGTCGCCAGTACAATCGACCGATCCTGCCGTCTGACAAGCAGATATTCTGATAGCGGCCATTTTTAGTTTTTCCTCGTTTTGCTGTGTGACGAGCGGCCATTTTGATGGCGGCCATTCTTCTTCTTTCTTAGTCGGATGAGCAGCTATTTTGATTTTTATCGTCAGACAGTTTCATAATGTGATTTATTTCTTGGTCATATGAAAAGCCATTTTGATTTTTCGCCGTTACTCGTGCTTTCGCACTGCTTACAACTTTTGCGCTAATAGTTTGCCCCAGGGCGAAAAATAATATTTTCCACGTACTTCGAATACATTCTTCTGTGTTCATCGACCGGATGGCGACACCGCAATTAGATAGGCTGGGGATGTTCACTACAATTAGATAGGCTGGGAATGTTGATGATGATCCGTAAACTTTCACGCGAATAGTTTACTTCCAGGGCGAAAAATAATATTTGCGACATACTTCGAATACATTCCTTCGTGCTAATCGAGCGGATGGCGAGTGGGGATACTTGAAAGCTTGAACCTTTCACTATCACTCTCCCAAATTCTTACGATCTATCTGCATATATTAACACAACGCATCCGATGCAGACTCATCAGTCTTACACGATACATGCAAGTCAAAAGTTCATCAAAGTTCTGCAAATATCAGCGTTGAAGTCATGGCCGCTGAAACATACTCAAATATCGTCAAAACGATGGAGAACGCGCACGATTTGTTGGGCGAGCTGCATCCCGAGCAGGAGAATGACGACATCTTCCAGCACTGGATTGACGTTGGAATGGAAAATCTCTAATTGCTGCGTGATCTTTCCAAGCGTCCGAGAACGAGCATAGGGACGAAACTACAAATTTAGCATACAATCACGCTCGTACAATCCTGGATAGCAAAGATTCGGCAGCAGCTGAGGCAGCGACAGCAGCAGCAGCAGCAGCATGCCGTGGTGATGGGTGCTTACATCAGCAGCCCTGCGAGTGTGCAGTGGGACGAAGTTGAAAGTGCTTTCGCGAACCGGATCCGAACGGGAGTTCTAACGAATCTCGGGCATAAGAATTTGGGCGCCTTTTTTGACGACGTGCAACGGATCATC
This sequence comes from Neodiprion virginianus, assembly GCF_021901495.1. Lineage (NCBI taxonomy): Eukaryota > Metazoa > Arthropoda > Insecta > Hymenoptera > Diprionidae > Neodiprion > Neodiprion virginianus. The sequence continues at coordinate 14,648,254 of NC_060881.1, read as the reverse complement.
GTTGAGCGATTGGTGCTGGTACTGCGCCAGGAGGGTAATGTAAAGGTCAACCTCACATTATCGTGCAAATTCGAAAACATAAAGCACGAGGAAATTGCGGAAGAAGTTAAAACCTTCAACACTTCAACTTCGCGATCCTCCCGTCGAGCGATATCGACGGTTGGTTTACACACGCAAGGGCCGATCTACTTGTGAAGGTTGAGGATTTTGAACAACGCGATTCTGGGTGGAGCATGATCGAGATCCTCAATACTACCGTAAATATCAACCGGTACCAGCCTCTCGCTGCGGGGCTTTCGACATTCGTTGAGTTGCCCAAGGACATTCAGCGAAAGAAAGCGGTGGTCATTGTGAAAAACAAAGATGAAAGATGTCTTCTCTGGTCCATTACTGCAGCACGCCACCCGACCAACACCCACACGGATAGGACTAGCCATTATCGCCGCTTTATCTCCGAGTTGGACTGTACAGGTATCAAATTCCCTGCCACTCTACATGATGTGAAAAAGCTTGAGAGATTGAATAATTCGCGAATCAATGTATATGGGATAGAATCTCAAACTTTTTGACATCATGCAAATTCAAATAACAGCGTCATCGTGCCAATTTATTTGAGCGATCATTTGAGTACCGCGAATCTTGACACGATTCATCTTCTAATGGTTGAGAGTAATCCAGAAAATGATATGGCTTGCGAGTTAACACCAAGATTCCACTTTTCTTGGATTAAAGATCTTTCACGATTGGTGAGCAAACAATTGTCTGATCATGATGGTCAACTGTTTTTATGCGACAGGTGTTTGTGTCACTTTACCGTGAAACATGCCTACGACAATCATCGGCGAGATTGTATTATGCTAAATAAAGTACGGTTGGAATTTCCCAAGTCGAAGGATTTAGCAGTTTCAAATTTTGGGAACAAGGGTACCGTCCCGTTTGTCGTTTACGCCGATCTCGAATGCATATTAGAGTCTATATCGATTGACGAATTCCAAAATCACGTTTCAACCCGTAAAACACGTGAATTTCAAAAGTATATCCCGCACAGTGTAGCGAACTATGTGCATTGCGCGTACGATAAGACTTTATCGGAGTTCCACAGTAAACGTCGCGTTGATTGCATAGATTGGTTCATGCAGCAGCTTAAAGATTTATCGATTTAAGTAGAGCCACGCGTCAAAAACATAATTCCGATGGAGTTTCTTACCCAAGTGCAACACGATCGTCACATGCGCGCAAAGAATTGCTACATTTGCGAAAAGCCGTTTACCCCTGAGGAGAAAAAGTGCCACGACCACTGTCACTTCACGGGTAAATATCGTGGTCCTGCTTATAATCGGTGTATTTTGAATTTCAGAGAGACGCACACAATTCCAATAGTTTTCCACAATTTGTCCGGTTACGATTCTCACTTTTTAATGAAATCCCTCGCGGCAACTTTTCTCGGTGAAATTACCCTGCTACTCATAAATAAGGAAAAATATATATCAGTATGAGTAAGAATTTCTTCTCTGCATGCACGATGTAAGGAGACTGTAGTGTGTAGATGTTATGTTTACCCTTTCAATCCTTTGCTTCCGATGAGAAGCCCGTAAGACGGCAATGCCGTCTAATAAATGAGATGCGGGTGTGCAAATCATTAATCTACGAGAGAATTTTGGTGAAAATATGTATATTTGAACAACTGGTGAATTTGAAAAATTAACGACGGAGCCAGGAATCGAACCTGGTATCTAGCGATGCTTTAACGGAGACTTACTCCACTAGACCACCTAGCCGCCCTGACTCTGTTGTCATTAATTTCTCTCATAACCAGTGAGTTCAAATTTGTTTTCATGTGCCCGATTTGTATGAGTAAGAATTTCTTCTCTGCATGCACGATGTAAGGAGACTGTAGTGTGTAGATGTTATGTTTACCTTTTCAATCCTTTGCTTCCGATGAAACAAATTTGAACTCACTGGTTATGAGAGAAATTAATGACAACAGAGTCAGGGCGGCTAGGTGGTCTGGTGGAGTAAGTCTCCGGTAAAGCATCGCTAGATACCAGGTTCGATTCCTGGCTCCGTCGTTAATTTTTCAAATTCACCAGTTTTTCAAATTTACATATTTTCAACAAAATTCTCTCGTAGATTAATGATTTGCACACCCGCATCTCATTTATTAGACGGCATTACCGTCTTACGGGCTTCTCATCGGAAGCAAAGGATTGAAAGGGTAAACATAACATCTACACACTACAGTCTCCTTACATCGTGCATGCAGAGAAGAAATACTTACTCGTACAAATCGGGCACATGAAAACAAATTTGAACTCACTGGTTACGAGAGAAATTAATGACAACAGAGTCAGGGCGGCTAGGTAGTCTAGTGGAGTAAGTCTCCGGTAAAGCATCGCTAGATACCAGGTTCGATTCCTGGCTCCGTCGTTAATTTTTCAAATTCACCAGTTGTTCAAATTTACATATTTTCAAAAATATATATCCTTCACGAAACGAGTTGATGGGACGATGATGCACTTGAGATTCATCGATTCGTTTCGATTTATAGCTAGCAGCATCGATAAACTTTCCAAATATTTGAATGATGCAGACAAGCCCATGACACGTAAATTATATAATAATCCGACTCAGTCCAGTTTGATGACCCGCAAAGGCGTTTTTCCCTATGAATACGTCGATTGTTGGGGGAAACTCGATGAACCGCGATAACCTGCAAAGAAGCATTTCTACTCGCACCTCTGCGATGCAAATATTTCAGACACCGATTACGAGCACACTAAAAATGTTTGGGGGGAATTCCATTTAAAGTCATTGGGCGGCTATTCAGATTTATATTTAAAGACCGATGTTCTTTTGCTTGCCGATATTTTCGAAAATTTCCGCGCTAGCTGCTTCAAAACATATGATTTCGATCCGTTGCACTACCACACTGCACCGGGACTTGCTTCTGACGCGATGCTCAAACATACCAATGTAACTCTGCAACTTTTAGACAACCCTGAAATGGTGTTATTTATTGAAAGAACCATTCGAGGTGGCGTAGCGCAATGTTCTCATCGACACGCTCGGGCCAATAATAGATTCATGGGAACAGAATTTGATCCAAACAAAGCGGAATCGTATCTCACGTATTTTGACGTGAATAACCTGTACGGAGCAGCTATGAGCGTGCATTTACCAATCGGCTCGTTCGAGTGGGAGTATCAGCACATCGATATAACAAACCATCCGGACGATTCGCCGATCGGTTACTTTCTGGAGGTAGATTTGGATTACCCAGTAGAACTCCACGAGGATCACAAAGACTTGCCTCTTTGTCCCGAGCATTTTACCCCTCCATGTAGTAAAAACGCCAAACTCGCGACCACACTTCACCCCATAACAAAGTATATATTGCACTATAGAAATTTGGAGCAGTGTTTGAGTTTAGGATTGAAAGTAACGAAAGTACACAGAGTATTGAAGTTTGCACAATCTCCATGGCTCGAACCTTACATCACGCTCAACACGGACATGCGCGAGCGGTCTAGGAATGAAATTGAGAAAAACTTTTACAAACTCATGAATAACGCGGAGTTCGGCAAGACTATGGAGAATGTGCGAAATCATCAAGATGTGAAATTGGTCACAAAATGGGAGGGAAGAGGTGGTGCGAGAGCGCTTATTGCCAGGGCAAACTTTCACAGCTGCACCGTATTTGGCGCTGATAAGGTCATCATTGAAATGAATCGTGTCAAAGTTCACTTCGCTAAACCTATTTACGTCGGTGCGTCGATTCTAGATCTGTCAAAAATCATTTCTCACGATTTCCACTAAAATTATGTGAAATCCAACTTTCCGAACAGCGAGGTGAAATTGTTGTATACCGACACAGACAGCTTTATTTATCAATTTAACGTATCGAACATCTACGATATCATCAAACGTGATGCGGATACAATGTTTGATACCTCTGACTATCCGCCCGACAGTGTGTATGGCATTCCCCTTAAAAACAAGAAACGACTAGGGCTAATGAAGGATGAAAATAATGGTAAAATTATGACAGTGTTTGTGGGACTCCGAGCAAAGCTGTACACATTTACTACGATGGGCGGGGATGGGGAAAAAGTTAGAAGCGCGCCAAGGATGTAAAAAGTTCTTCGATGAATAGCAGCACGTTTGATGATTATAAGCGCTGTCTGATGGCTTACCAAGAGTTGACCCTCCCCTAGTGTTTGATACGAAGTAAGAAACATGGAGTAAGCACGATCATACAAAAAAAAAATTGGCTCTCAGTTGGCAGGATGACAAGCGGCAATTGATACCTGGACAGACCGACACCCTACCTTAGGGGTTTGTCCAAGCCCCCCAATGGCCATTGGATAAAACTGTAGACGTAGAGTTATTGTGAATATTTACGTTTGACGCCTCGGGCGATCCGCCATCATGCGGAAACGATTTGGACTGGATTTAAAAATGTGAATTCATATACTTAACATTTATTTATTCATATATTCATTTATTTATTTATTTACTATCAATATATTGAGAAATTATTCATTTTCATTCGTTTACCACGAGAAAAGTTTTCAGAAAATGAAAAAAATTTCTGAAAATGAAAAAAAATAAAATGAGTAATAATCATATGGTATGAAGTTTTCAGAAAATGAAAATCAGTTTTCTGAAAACGAAAAAAGTTTCCTGAAAATGAAAAAAAATAAAATGTGTAATAATCGTATGGAAAAATTGCAGATTATTATCATTATTATCATTATTATAAGAATAATAATAATAATGATGATATTAATAATTATTATTATTATTAATATTATTTTCATGGTATCGAGTATGGCACATGTGCATGCAAAGGAGATAGCTTTGGGATAAAACTGTAGACTTAGAATTATTGTGAATATTTACGTACGACGCCTCGGGCGATCCGCCATCATGCGGAAACGATTTAGACTGGATTTGAAACTGTGAATTCATATACTTAACATTCATTCATTTATTTATTTATTATCAATATATTGAAAAATTATTCATTTTTATTCGTTTACCACGAGAAAAGTTTTCAGAAAACGAAAAAAAGTTTTCAGAAAATGAAAATAAGTTTACTGAAAACGGAAAAAAGTTTTCTGAAAATGGAAAAAAATCATATGTGTAATAATCGTATGGAAAAATTGCAGATCACTATTTTTTTTTTTTTTTTTTCTTCCGAGGAGTTGCGGAATCCAAGTTACGGATTCGCGCCAGTCATACGGGCTAGCGCGGATGTGGGACTCCAGGGTGGCCTACCCACTAAACCGCCACCTCCTGTGCAACGCTCCCAGCCAGGAACTATGGTGATATTACTTCTAGCTGGGAGCTCTGTCGGTGTGTGTCTCGTCAGTCTGTCCGTCCGTCCGTCCCGTGCAGGCAGTCCGTCAGTTGCGGTACGTCAGGCAGCCGTCCGCGTTCTTACGTCGTAGGATTGTCTCTATGTAGGTGGCACTTGTTGCCACCTTTCTGTACTATCGAGCATCACCCCGACAATGTTGTCGGGAGTGATGCCTTCCACGACCGTCTCCAGTCTATGTCTTAGTTCTGTCCAGCGGTCACATTCAAAGAACGTGTGTTCCGCGTCGTCTCGTTCGTGTCCGCAGTATGTACAGTTGGGCGTCCGTACTCGGTTCAAGTTGTGTAAGTACCGTCTAAAATAACCGTGGCCCGTCAGAAGCTGGGTGACGTAAAAATTCACATCCCCAAACCCCCTCTGGATCCACGGTCCAAGGTCCTTAATGAGTCGTCTCGTCCAGTTTCCCGTTGTTTCGTCCGTCCACCGTTCCTGCCACGTCTGTATCGTCGCGTCTCTTTCCGTCGTTGCCGCGTCCCGTCGGGTCACGTCCGCGTCTCTTCCGTAGACCCTCTTGCGCTCGAACGCGAGAAGGTCTATGGGAATCACGCCTGCCACCACCAGAACGGCCTGTGCTGAGACCGTCCGATAGGAACAAGCGATCCTCAACGCGCTTCGTCTCTGTACCGTCGTCATTGCGTGACAGTACTTCTCAGTCTTCAAGGAGTTTGCCCAGATCTCCGCACCGTAGAGGAGGATCGAGTTCACCGTCGACATCAAAAGTCTCGGTTTCCCTGGTCTCGGTCCGTTCGTGTTTGCCATCAGGCGACTGAGGGATGCTATCCTTTCAGCCGCCTTCTGAGCCGTTCGTCGTATGTGAGGCTAGAAGGTCATCTTCGTATCCAGGGTCACCCCCAGGTACTTGACTTCCCCTCTGGTCTCGATCTCGTCCGTCCCGACCGTCATGCGTAATGTGATCGGTATTCGTCTCCTGGTGAGAAGCACCAGTTCTATCTTTTCCGTCGCGAGTTGCAGTCCGTGGTCAGTCATCCACCGTCCGACTCGTCTCATTGTCTGGTTCAGTGCGTATTGTGCTAGATTTGGAGTTCGCTCGACTATCACTGCCGCCACGTCGTCAGCGTAAGCGACCAGGCGAACGCCGAGCGGGAGCTCCAGTCTGAGCAGGCCGTCGTACATCCCGTTCCAAAAGTCGGGTCCTAGTATTGAACCTTGAGCGACCCCCGCGGTAATCTGTCGCGTCACTTGGCCTTCGGTCGTTTCGTACGTCAGTCGTCTGTTCCGAAGGTAGTCTTCAACAACTCGGAGCAAGTAAGGCGGGACCCCGAAGTCGCCTCTCAGCCACCCTAGGATATCCACCCACCTGGCCGAGTTGAAGGCGTTCTTAACGTCAAGTGTCACCAGCAGCGCGACGGGTCGCACAGCGTGGCAATGTCTGTCTGTCGACCAGAAGGAGTCAACCACCTCTTGGATCGCTCCAATCGTTGATCGACCCCTCCGGAAGCCGAACTGCTGGTCAGAGAGGCCTCCGCCGTCCTGTATCGCGTCCGTAAGTCGTGGTCGCAGAAGCTGTTCGTACAGTTTCCCTGTCGCGTCCAGTACGCTCAGCGGCCGGTAGGCCGACGGCGTGCTGGGGTCACCCTCACACTTTGGGATAAGGACCAACCTCGCCACCTTCCACCGGTCGCTGAATGTCCCTGTCGTAAGGCACGTGTTGTAGAGGTCGAGAAGTATCTCCGGCCTCAGGCTCGCCATCAACCGAAGAACCTCCGCCGGTACCCCTTCCGGTCCTGGCGCCTTACCCCTTTTCATTGCTTTGGTCGCTCCTACGAGCTCCTCGGCGGTGAAGACGGGGGGCGCCGCATTATTATTATTATTATTAATCATATTATTATTATTATTATTATTTTCATGGTATTGAGTATGGCACATGTGCATTTGTAGGAGATAAGTGTGGAAATATTTGTATATTCAAATCTTTTACTGTAATTCGGAAAATGCATAGAAATTATCTTACGTGTCTGTTTTATTCACCCAGCTATTGTGCGAACTATCAAAACCCAACCACTTCACATAGACCTGATTCCCCCGTTTGCGTAATACTTTCTCCACAAGATAGCCGTCGGGGTATTTCACTTTGCCGAGCTCCTCCTCGTAGAAGCCCCCCTCGATGGGATGATATTGATAACCGGTAAGTTTGTACGTCGGTGAATTGGTATTTTTCACCTCACTCACGGTGAATATTTCAGTCGTTCAATTGGGTGTATAGCCTTTTCCGAATACATTCTTGTACTTGCTGATTCGAACTCGATCGCCCACACTGAATTTCCGCGCCCGATCACTTCGTTTGATTTGCCGAGGCTTGTATACGCTACCATACAGCTGTTTTTCATTCTCCGTGCTAACATCCACCGGTTTCATTCAAATCGTGCGATGTCTGGTGTTGTTGTAGGACTTCATTAAATCAACCAACATATTAATCCACTCGTACGATCCTTGGAGAGTAAACCGCTTCCACATTTTATTTTTCAATGTTCGATTAAAACGTTCGCATATCGACGCCTTTAAGTTGCTAAATTTCTAATACATGTTGAATGTTGATATTGTGATGCTTTACGAGGGCTTTGATTTCGCTGTTGTAAATTTCCTTGCCTTGATCAACGTGTAGATGTATAAGTATACGGCTCTGGGTCAGTACAGATTTCATGGCAGCAGTAACATCCTTCCCACTCTTGGACTTCATCGGTACTGCCTACACGTACTTGGAAAATATATCGATGATTGTCAGTAGGTATTTGTATCCCTTGTTGTGCGAGCTGTATGCGGTCATATCGACGAGATCAGCTTGCCAGGTCTCATCTAGACCGCGTACATCTACGAATCGGCGCGGATATTTGCGTCGAGCCTGTCTCTGAAGTTCGGCAGCTATTATAGCCTTCATTGTTCCCAACTCTTCACCTTTCAATTTTTTGAATTGGCGCTCTACCACTCTAGTTCCTCAATCGATATTAATTCCCTGCTGGCCTGTCCTAGCGTTGGTGTTGCTTGCTTCCCAATATGCTTGATGCGACTCAACGCGTTTTTTATGATTTTGTTACTTATGCGTAGCTGTTTCAACTCCTCGTTGTGATTATGCGCGAAACTCTCAAAATTTGATTGAAAAGTATTCACAATATCCACAGCCATAGATCGTAAAGCGGTACTAAGAACTTTTAGGGAAACGGCATCGTTTTCCATCTGCGGATCAGCGATATTACACAATCGTTTGCTTTCTATATCGTAGTGGTTATCGGCGGCGGTTTTGAATCCAACACCCGGAGGCCCTTGAATAAATTTTTCACCCCCACCACGCTCTGAGTATCACCAATCATCATACCGTTTGTCAACTTTCGAACACCGTATGTGGTATATAAATCCCTCTTTTTGCTTGTGCTGAACATTTTCAAATATTGCGCCATGGAATCCGTTGTTTTTTTCACCGGCGTACTTGTAGTAGAAATTTCACCAAACTTCAGTGTTTTATCATTTGCATCCATGAAATTCCCATCGTCCATATCCTCATCCTCCTCATCGTCATCATCATCATCTCCGGTACTCTCGCCATCTTTTTCTGTTTCTTGTTTCATTGTAACATCCGGTAGTTCCGTTTCAATTTCCTGTTCAATATGCTGTTGCTGCTGCAGCTTTGAAGTATCCACCTATTCTTGCAGCGGCGTTATCGTCGGTTTGAATACGTCTCCCATAACCTGTTCGGTCGTGTCCTTGTCCAACTTGTGCATCTTATGCTTCCGCCGTATGACATCGGATGCTTTTGATATTTCACTCAATGTATCGCTATGTTTACGAATCTTGGCACTCTCCATGTTGCCGGACCGATTGTTGCAATAAAACTGTGCAAGTTTATGTTAGTTTATGCTCATAAAGCAGTCGAACCCCTTCCTATACCGTCCCTCATTGATTTCGCTATCCTTGTCAATTACGGTAAAACTGTATTTGTCATCATTCCAGCATGCCGAGCACAAGTCTTTAAATTACTGATACGTCATGTCTGTGTTCACATGATCGTTGTAGATGTGTTTCAGTTTCATATCATTCTGTCGAAACAGCACCAATAAGTTTGCATTGTCACGCACTAGGTGTTTTGTAATTCGCGCAAACGTTTGACTCAGATAAAAGCTATCGATATCGCGATGCCTGCCCATGCTGAAGTATGCTCTGATATTATCTTGCTTTTCACAGGCCACATCATCGAAAATCATAACAGAGTTGGGGCGAGCACCTTCCGGTTTCACAACCTCATCGTTCTCACGAAACGGGAAATAACCCACACCCTGCACGGGTTCTAGTAACTTTTGGAGAAATTGATACTTTGGCTGGATGAGAGATTTCGAATAGACGTAGACATTTTCGAATCGCAATCCATTGCCGTGCGCAATGAGTGAGAGAAGAGCGTTAGTTTTACCACAATTCGATGGCCCGCAAAAAATTGCTCTCACGGTATTTGGTAGCAATTATCCATGTCATTTTCCCATCTTCCCCTCTGCGCGTCGAACCATTCTATCGAAATTCTCGATAGGTAGTCTATCGGGCCGATCTTGAAATCTCATGATGCTCCGTGAGCATGACAACGAGAAGTAAAATGATGGTATATAAATTCTCCCTGTTTATAGAAGTCACGTTAGTTGTAGCCCGACTATGAGGACGTGCATACAGAAGAAATGCGGTGGTGGTTTGTTAAATAAAATCATTAATCATCTCCCAGTTGAATTGCACGTACCAGGGTATCAGTACTGCGGACCTGAAACAAAATTAGCCAAGAGGTTGGCTTGTGGCGATTTGGGGATCAATCTGCTTGATGCTGCGTGCAAAGACCACGACATTGCATACGCAAAGAATCGCGATATTACAGCGAGAAATCTTGCCGACAAAGCGCTCGCTGAGACGGCGTGGAATCGCGTCTTGGCCAAGGACGCTAGTGTCAGCGGAAAGGCGGTAGCCTGGGGAGTCATCAACACCATGAAAGCTGAATCTAAACTTGGAATAGGGCTTAGCTGCGAAGCTGTCGAAACTTGGAGTGGCTGCGAAAAAGAAATCTGGAACAGGTGGGAAGAATAAACATCGGAAGAGAACCGTGAATCTGAAGTCCATCATCACAGCAGCAAAGGTTGCCATGCAACCGGGTTATAAAGCCGTTGAGTCGGCGTTGGCGGGCGCTCGTGCGGCTGCGCGTGGGATTGTGAAGAATGCTCGTATGCCTCGCGTTATACCTGTGCCTGATAAAATTGGCGGCTTCCTGCCGTTTCTCATTCCAATTCTGGCCGGCCTGAGCGCTACTAGAGCTCTTGCGCGTGGTGCTGCGGGTATAGCTAAAGCTGTCAACGAAGCCAGTGCCAACAAACATCGGTTGAACGAAACCAAACGGCACAATACAACAATGGAGGCGATTGCTTTGGGCAAGGGATTATATCTGCGACCCTACCGCAGCGGAATGGGCCTGTACTTACGTCCGGCAAAAAACTGATGAAGCTACTACACCGAGCTCTTACCAACATTGATTTACTCAAATATGCTAAAAATATAAAAATTTCGCATTTTCGCGGTGTTTTCATGCGGAATGATCTGACTAAATCGGGGGCAAAAATGCGAGAATCCGCAATTATTAATCTTGACGATAAAAACGGCTCAGGAACACATTGGGTTGCGTACAAGAAAAATGGTGGCCATGTTGCGTATTTTGATAGTTCCGGTGATTTGTAACCGCCTAAGGAGCTGATGAGGTATCTCGGTGTTGGTAGCGTTGAATACAATCATAAGAGGTATCAGGAATATGATACTGTGATTTGCGGGCACTTATGCCTGAAATTTCTCAGCCAACAGTTATAAAAAGACAAGTGCCGCAGGAGCGAGCATCAGTCATGTCGGAATCGTTGATGTTAACACTGTCAGGCACATCCTCAGTGCTAGAGGCTCAATATTTCCCCCCAATCGAGTTATCACCGGAGAAAAACTATGTTCTCGGACTCGTCGAGTTCCTCACATTCAAGTCAATACCCAATATGTATGAGACGTGTAATAAATTTCATCTGAAACGGGCGGACAACGGCAGAGAGAGCATTACAATACCCACGGGGAGCTATGAAATTGAGGATATCGAAAAATTTCTGCGTAAGGAGCTATTCTTCGACATCACCCTCAATCTGAGAGCTGACGACAACGAGCTGAACAGTGAAGTCACGTGCAATCATGTGGTAGACTTTAAGCCCAAAAATTCCATCGGCCGATTATTGGGATTTAAAGCGGTTGAGCTAGCACGAGACGTTACTCATGAATCTGAATTACCAGTGGCTATACTGAAGATTAATACTTTACGCGTTGAGTGTAAAATAACCGCTGGGGCGTACACACAACGAGCGTCTAGCTCATACGATTCATGAATTTTCCCTAACCGTTCCATCAGGATATCCGATTGTCGAATTGCCTGCCAGCATCATTTACCTACCAATCGCCGTACTGTCGATACAGCATTTACAGCTGAGCATAGTTGATCAAGACGACGAGCTGACTAATTTTCGCGGTGAAACGATTACTGTGCGTTTACACGTGAAAACACTGAAATAATGGGGATCGTGTTTGAGACGAGAAAGCTGGGTAAGAGTTATAAAAGTCAGACGTCATGGGCACAAATCATCAGTAGCCCGACACCTCTGACAACGTTTACACCGCCCACGAGACTGATACCGCTGAACGTTCGGTTTCTCCAGAGCCTGGGTCTTCGATTACGTGGAAATTTTGAAAAATATTAATAATTCGTGTCCGCTGTATCCCAAGTGTGTGTTACCATGGAAGAAATAATAGAAATACAGAAACCTGTGGTATTTGACGAATCGATTGCGCACTCTGAGATTCATGCCCATCAGCCGTATGCATCGTCCACCTTCCAGAACAACAATGAAATCCATATTGTTGTCCAACATCCAGACTTATGTCTACTGCCCAGTGAAAGCTCTCTACACATTGATAGAATAGCAAGGCGGGTTCTGAGTACAAACACCTTCTTCACCGACCGAGCCGCTCCGCACACCCCTGACGCAAAGCTTTGAAGGTTACCCCCACTCTCGTCACATAAAACGTGCTCCGCCGTACTGACTTGAAATCAAAAACGTGCAACCTTACCGACAGTTGTATCGGTCGACGGTAAAAATCGCACTGTTTTGCCGGCAATTCTTATCGGTAGAAAGTCGAAATGATGCTGTTTCACCGACAATCTTACCGACCAAAGGTCAAAGTCTGTAGTGCTCGCCTGCCAACTGTAGAGGGCGCAGCAGGGGCGAGAACTTTTTTACCGTCCAGCATTCTTTTCCCACGACAGGACTGCTGATGTGTAACAATAACCACTCCGAATTCCTTTCCCACGGTAGGACTGCTGTTGTGTAACATCAACCACCCCCACATTCTTTTCCCACGTTATCAATCACGTGACATTCCAAAATCAATAGTTCCGAGAATTGTTTTTTATCCACTCGTATATCGCCGATGTGTGACATCAACCACCTCACATTCCTTTTCCACGTTATCAACCACGCGACATTCCAAAATTAATGGTTCTGAGAATTGTTTTTCACTTATTCGGATATCAGTTTGATATCAACCGCGTGACATTTTTTTTGGCTTGTAACTGCCATGTGAACTCGACGATGAATTTTGAACGGGTTCAGTCAAGACCAGAGTGCAAGATCGACCGATAGCCGTGGATCAGCGGTGTCGGGTGACTATCTCTCTGGGAATGCCGAAAGGTGCGCGCGCATACACAAACATACGTATTTGATATCAATCACGTGACATTCCTTACCCTCCACCAAATTTCAAATTATGTGGTGGAGGAACGTTATATAAGTCAAAAGTGAAAACTTCATCGCTAGTCTAAAGCTGTTCTTCTTGCAAATGATAAGTGCTTTGGAACAACAACGTGAATTGAAGAAACGACTAGAACCGCTCATCAAGAATATTGGAGAAGTAAAACATCTGCTGAAAATCAAATCTGACCTCAATCAACTCACAAGAGATTTTGAGCACATACAACTCGACAGTAACGATCATGGACTTTTTAATATTGAACGGAGTCGCTCGCCTGGAGACACTTCTACCCTTGAAATAGCTTTCGGACCTCGAAGTATACTTCGAATACCGAGTCAGTGGCGTTCGTCGGGTTAAAACGAAATTTGGTGATAAAATCGTTCTGGACTTGGAGGATTCTTTCACGATTTTCCTACCGAACCGACTGACCAAAGCCCTCCAAGACGATGAAGATTTGTTCCAGAAGGTGACGACAGGCCAGTAAGGAGATACGTTTGCATCTACGCTATCTTGGCGGACCGTACGGTCAACTTGAATTCGTATACGTATAATCTGAGTATCATATTCAAATATCCGGTGTCCTGTGGAAGTCTTACGTTCAATAAACAAAAGAAAAAAAAGATTGAAATTATGAATATTTTTTCATTTATCGCCTAACCATCTTGTATACCTCCAATCCTACTTACGTCTTGTACCTTGTAATTACATCTAGAATCAGGTCTTAAAATCTGAGAAAATGCTACTTCGAAAACGACTAAGCAACGATAGAGGGTTTCGAGCTGCGTTTGCGTCTTGTAACTGTAATGTGAACTCTACGATGAATTTTGGACGGGTTCAGACAAGACCAGAGTGCAAGGTCGGCGGATAGCTGCGGTAGTATACATTCAGAGCCAAGGATCTGCGGTGTTGGGTTACTATCGCTCTAGGAATGCAGAACATAACTCGGTTTGAGTACAGCTCAGTCAAGGATGGAGAGCAAGGTTGAATCTTACATAAGCTTTGTATTGAAAAAAAATCTCTCATAAGAGCTAAGGTAAAGGTGAAAACGTAAAATTATTTCATGAATATTCTTTGAAAAACAGTTTAATCAATTATAATTTTTAGGGTACAGTTGACAATTACTTTACAACGATAGTACAATAATTCTATTCAACAGTATCGTGACCAGGATGATATATTCGCCAGGAATGCGGGACCGTTCTTGTAGACGCTTCTGTGCAGTAACACAAATCGTACACCCTCGCCATTCGAACAGTACGATGATTTTGTAGCCAATTTTGAAGTATTAAAACGTTTCGTGCTGCACAGATTGCGTTGGGTATTGTATGACCGTCGCATCTTAGAGACACAGCTGAAGTTTTTTGCAAGGTTTGAAGCGACGGATAGTCAAAGTCCAGCATATCGATGATTTGAACTTTCGGGGCAATTTTGAGCAACCAATCTCGTTTTTCTTCTCCTTTTACGTACACGGTTTCAGCTTTGCACAGCCCGTCTTCAATGGTCCATTCAACTTCCTCAAACGGTATGGTTCCACAGCTCCAAGGTGAACCGTGAAAATCGCGTTCTAACCAAGAATTTTTGCTGTTGTATTTCACGTCCAGACAATCCTATTCGTAAGGTGGCTTGAAGAAAAACATTGATGGAGATGCTTCCGAGTAGATTGAAATTATAGCCAATTCTTTCAATGTGAGGGTATTGTTGAAAGGTCTGCGAAAGCCTTGTATGTCAACGATGAGCTCCATCTTTGAACTGTGCGAGATGGTGGGAACGGGTCCGCTTTTATATCAACTTTTTCACTCCACCACTGAGCGGGTTGTATTCGACAATACGATCGTGAACAATCAAGCAGTACGCCGATGTTTCAGCGGGAAAGTTGGCTTCAGTTTCAAATTCAAGACGGATGTCGACAGGTCCGTACTTAAAAGATTCGTTTTGTTTTGAACAGTCGATAACGAATAAGGGGACGTCTCGAAGGAGTTCACTTTTTGTCAGCAACGGCTCGGGGTTCTTGTAGTACGTAGCTTGGAAGTTTGCGTACATCTCGTACAGGAGCGCGTACAGATTACGACTCATGTTGAGGTTCAGGTTACCGTACGGATAAGATTGAGAGTTTAAAAATAGCTTGACATCCGTGATATTGCAATGATCGAAATGACTTGCGTTCTTGCCGGTCTTGTTTCTTCTACTTGTTTGGAAACCCAAAATGACGTAACGAGGTTTTCCAAGCTGAGTGGAAGTTTTCACAGTCCAAACGTGTTTCGATGTTGTGGGAAGTGAGGGATATTCACACAATTCCCAACTGCGGAAGCTCACCGAAATAGGTGGATCTTTCTGAATGAAATTTAGTAGGTCAACTTTTTTCTGCTTTGCGAGTTTCAAATACGGTATTAGCTATTCCACTGCATTGATCGTGATTTTCAATTCCTCCTCTTGAGTCTGCATGATAGAGTTGACGTCAGTTTTTGATCTCGTCAAAATTGACTCATGTTTAGCGTTGACAACGATCTTGCGGTAGTCTCCCGCGAAACCCAATATCATGCTGAGTGGTATGAGTACGTCAAAATTACCCTCGGCATCGGTTAATTTTTTCTTCTCTTTTATATCAAGCCATCCAGCGCTCTCCATCAGCCAAGTCTGACCAGGGTGCAGGGAAGCGTAACCCTTCATAAGACTTGTCAAGCCAACGTTCTTGCTTCTATCAAACTCAACTGCATTAATTTTGTAGCGAATTTCTTCAAACAGATGACAGATCGCGTTGTCTACGAGCTGTGTGTTCACAGTAGCTGTACCATCAGGTTTGAGGAGTCGTCCATGGATATGTACTGAACTTTTGTTGGGTAATATGCATAAATCCTGATGCTGAACGGTGCTTCGAATTTCATCGCTGTTTTCGAAAGTTGACGAGGCGTAGGGTTTGTGAGCGTGAATCTCGTAATGCGCAACGGATTCCTCAAAGACGACTCATGTTTGAATGTTTAAGATTTCTTCCTTCATGGTACGTAGCAGATGATGAAACAGCAAAATCGGATTTTTAGTTGTCGGAAATTCCTCTTCCAAAAGTGGTCAGTTTTAGACCCAGAGCTATCAGGAACTCCACGTTTTGAGGTGTTGACGGTTCGAGAATCGTTCGATGACTAACTTGATCGGGGCATGCCGACTTACTGATATACCTACTCTTTCACAGTCTGTTATATACAATTCCCATCGTTGATTGCGATTTAATATGTAGTCTCACAGTAATAACTTCTCCACGAAAATTAACCAGGTCTCCAGCTTGATCCACTAACCGGAGCTGAACGTGATCTATGGTTCTGACGGTGATCGGAAGGTAAATGACGTACGACGGTACTTCCACGATCTTATATTCTGGTGGGACAGTCGGGAAAAACTCGTGAATAGTGTGTGCTTTGTGTCCATTGACATAGGCGCCCGTTGTAATGCTTCACTCGACTCGCAACGCGTTGACCTTGAGTATAGTTACAGGCACGTCTGATTCGTGAGTTTTATCAACCTTCAATACACGTGGTGTAAATCCCAAAAGTTGAGCAATGGAATCATTCGGCTCAAAGTTAATCGTGTGGTTACATGTAATTTCGCTGCGTAATGTATTATTGTTGGGTTTGATGGCAAGCCTGATATCTGTATTTCTTAGCACGTTTTGAAGATACTCCTCTATGTCCTCGATCTCGTAGCTGCCGGTAGGCATAGTGATCACTTTATCAGCTACGTAAATTTTATTGTGACCGACATCAACGTTGGAAATCGAATTGAAGGTTAACAATTCTACCAAATCAAGCGCATAACTTTTATCACGAGCAAGTTCGATCGGTGGGAAATGTTGTACCTCGAGAATCGAAGAGGTTCCTGAAATCGTTATCGTTAACGTTAACGAATTTTCCATGACTGCGAGTGGTAGACTGACTTTGATGAATCATGCACCATGTTTATATTGCTCACCACTTACAAGGAAACGTTTTCAGGTGTCCCCCTCCGATTTCGATGAAACTCTGGTATGTTATAGAGGGTCAAAATCGATGACACACTTTTTTTTTATCGGCCCAAACTCATTTTAAAGGGGTGAAACACAACAAAGTTGACCACCTCCCAAGATGATTCTTCTGTTTTGCATACAAGGAGGGGATTTTGATAACTAATAATGATAGTAATAAATACCTTGTCAAAAGTGATGAAAAACACACTTCGAATATTCTCAAGAACTCTTCATTTTAGGGGTTAACTTGTATATAGAAAGTTCATTTCTTACGTTAGAAACAAGATGTTCATCAGAGCTCAATGAATCCAACAGCACTGTGAAGAGCATGCAAGAATACAAAATACGTGCTTCCGATTTTTTCCAAAAAACTGAATTCTTATCGACTTTTGCCCCAATATTACGGATGACGTCTAGTATTTAGCCACAAATCATTGAATCACATTATATGAGGCTCGCATTCATTCTGGCATCGCTCTCTTATCATTTCACTGTTTTATCATTTTTTTTCAAGAAATGTGAATATTTTTCATTTCAAGCAGACTATCAACTACTCGAAAATTCGATGTGTGTCATGTGTGAACAAGTTATATCTCTACTTGAATTAATTCTATAGCACAGATATTTGAGGGGTAAGGGCTGGGAAAAAGATAAACAAAAAACAAGTAGTGAGTATAAGCCATTTTGCATTGACAAAATGAATGAAGAAATTTTTTTTGTTACTTTGATTCATACACTAAATACACCTGTGAAAAGTTTTGTAAATAAATTACATTTTTATATAATACAAAATTGTTGAATATGCACATGATTCTACTTCTTCTACCATGGCCACACCCTTTAAACAAAAACAAGTTCCAAGTTTATCTATAAATCGCTTTATGGATGATAGTCGGTACAATAATGATATTCATCAAAAAAATGCTGTAGGCAAAGTGATTTTTTACACCAAGAACATCTGATTACTGCAACATTCGTGCAATCTTCGATTTCACGATTCGGATGAGATGACTGTCCAAATGCAAAATCGACGGGGTTATCAAATTCATCAGGTTTCTTTGCAATGAACCTGCTTTTATGCCAGGCATGACGAAACAAATTAGGATATCGCGGGGATGACAGTTGGTTGTGAACTGAAGACTATAACTTTATGATATTATTTCTTAAATGTAAATTCAAATCATAATCAAGAAGAACTACGGTGTCTGAAAAATGACGAATATAATTTTTCCATATACGGAAGCCGAAAACATCGAGAGATAAAATTTTTCCAGTGGTTCCTTTCGGTATCAATAAAGTCGTCAACTTTTTGTCTGGGGGTGTTGTCTCTTGCACAACTCTAGAACAATGCCCACTCCAAGAATCAATTAGAAGTAGACTCTTCGGTCCTACTTTTGGGATAAACACTTTTTCTAACCACATCTTGAAATGCTCTGTAATGAATCATTGTGATTAATACCGTTTGAATATATGCAGCGCAAAACAAGAATTATTATACCTAAAGTAAGTTTTCCTGATTTGGAAGCTGTGATGAAAACATTTGGCGGTCTGAATAAATGTTGTTCAACTATAGGTCCGAACGTTCCGGATGGTTCTTTAAAACAATAAATAAAGGAGATAATAATTTTCCGTCTACTGAAATTGTAATTGAATTGGAGGGGTAATTTTTGGGTAGAGAGAGATACGCCACACGTACGCCGACAAGTTATTTCACAAAGCAGCAAGAAAATTAAACAATATATTTCAAAATAGCGATAATACAAAAAAAAAGTAAAAATAATAACAATACTGCGGAAGCTTGTCCTCGCGATCCCAAACGCAAACGCTTAGCTCACAAAAAAAAGAACGAGCAAACAAAATAATCAATCAAAAAAAATATGAAGGGATCCCGAAGACCTCTACGGCCCACGTGCGCTAGTCGCTATACTACTCGTGACCGCTAATTTACACACAAAAAGAAACCAAAAGCAAAATCGGACGCGACGCGCTGCTCGCGATCGTCCTCTACAGAACGGCGCTGATCGCCAACTTAATACTAACGGATTATGCAAATAAAATAAAAAAAAAAAGTAAACTGAAACGAGGCTCGTCGCGGCACCCGCGACCCTCCTCTATGAACGAGTATTTTTATTAGCGCGCACCCGAGCTCCACTTTCTCTGCGACGGCGGGACGCGGTCGCGAATTCGAATGCTCCCCGTGAGACTGCTCGCGACCTACTCGAGAACTGAGGCTGTATCGGATGAAGTAAAATGACCCCGTGTAACGGATTTCAGTTACACTCAAACTCGAGGCAATAATGTCTCGGCTCAACCCGTGACTCGACTCGATCTCCTCGATCCCTCCGAAATTAACGCTACTTCCTTACGCGCAACTCAGGCTACGGTCATCAAGCATTCGACTGGAAGGCTGGTAATGATTTTATTCACCAGACCCTTGCCACGATGTTGCCGCCTGCTGCTGCTTCGTTCACCTCTGTACGTGATCATGTTTGTGCGTTGACTGAAGCAAAGTGCTTCAAAACGGGGTATTCATAGCAAATCCGATCAGTCATGTCCGAGATGCGGTTTGAGAAACAACCTACTAAGCTTCCCGTGATGAATTTTGACAAACTTTCGAAGCAAAATGTCAAAAGGCACAAACGGCACGGTAAATCACTCCCGAATAGTGTACGTGCAATATTCTGTGGACCGTCAAATTGTGGTAAAACTAATGCGTTGCTCACACTTATAACCCATCCTAACTGACTCAGATTTGAAAATATTTACATCTACTTGAAATCTCTCAACCAACCTTAATACCAATTGTTGAAGCAATTGTTGGACCATGTTGAGAATACGGAGTATTTTGCGTTCACTGACCGTGAGCAAGTGATTACACCGGAACAAGCACGGCCCAACTCAATAATCATATTTGACGATGTAGCGTGCGAGAAGCAGGACAATATTAGAGCCTACTTTTGCATGGGTAGACATCACGACGTTGACTGTTTCTATCTCTGTCAGACGTACGCGCGTATTCCCAAACATCTCGTGCGTGACAACGTCAACTTACTCGTGTTATTCGAACAAGACGATATGAACCTGAGACACGTATACAACGACCATGTAAACACCGATACGTCTTACACCGAGTTCAGAAGTATGTGCTCTGCACGCTGGAACGGTGAGAAGTACGGGTTTCTGGTGATCGACAAAGACTGTGAGCTCAACGAAGGACGATACAGGAGGGGATTCGATTCTTTTGTTAGCCTGGAAAAGAAATGAAATCTAACGTTTTCGAGCGAGAGACGCAATAGCGTTGCAAACTCAGTTGCGTCAACATGCAGAGCTCTGAAATTTCCAAGCAAAAAGATGTCCTACACCAGATAGCTCAAGCAAGTGCTGCGATCCGTCGAAAACACAGATTGCTCAAGTCGGGCAAGGAATCTACGGCCCGTATTCATAGTCAGGTCTCAAGGCGGTGCTTAAGACCGTCTTGGTGAAGATCGTCTTATTCGTTCAAGACCGTCTTGAGATGCTATGTATTCATAGTCGGAAAACAAGACGGTCTTCGTCAAGAATTTGGTCTCAAGCGCTAGCTTATTTCATTCAAGACCGTCTTGGCGAAGACTGAGCTTGAGAGGGTCTTATTCGACGTTCGGTTATGTTCGGAATATTTCCGATGTATCCCCTAATAAGATGCTCGGATTTTATTTCTCAGCCTGTGCAAGATATTCGTATAGGCATGCAGCTCTTGAGTATTTTTATAGTTTATGAACACAACAACGTTAGCGCCACGTAGAGGAACTAAAAAACGGGAACAAATCGCGTACAATTTTTTGTAGTGGGGGTATAGCTATAAAACGAAGAAGAAGAAGAAGAATTTTATAGTGTATGTTTATGTGTATATAATTTTTATATACACATATTTTAACCTATATCATTATGTCAACCTCTATACCGGTTATTGATAAATAAATTGTATTGATATGTTGAAAGGAATCCCGGTGCAGACTTGCAAAAAAATGCGCGTGAAAGGGACAACCTTTGATCTTCAAAGTTCAAAAGAGCAACTTTAGTTCTATTTACTGGCTGTATTTATAATGTATTGAATATTTTTACGTAGACAAATTTTCATAAGTATTGTCGTAACTATAAGACTGACGCTTAGTACAATTACGTACATATCAGTATTTTCATGAGTAAGTGAGGGGTTTAAAAATAAAATGAGAACCAATGATAAGTTATGAGTAAAATATGTATTCTAATGTTAACTGTTTGTACAAATTAAATTCAATTTTATTAAATATTTGGAGTATATTCATTCTAAAATCAATTAGTCTTCACAATTAAATTAACTTGATATACATATATTTTGATTAAATGAATAACCGTTCGATTAGAGCTTCGCGTATTGCAAAACCCTCTCCAGGCTGCCAATGCGGTGCTTGAGGTGGCAATTCATCCGCTTCTTCTTCTTCGATGCGATTATCTTCCGGAAGAGCATTATCCAATGTTAGTGATAAATTGTGTAGTACGGCACAAGCTACAACAATTGTGGTAGAGCACAACAATTTGGTTCCCAAACCTCGGGATAGGCAAGGAAAACGTCGCTTCCAAACTCCAAATGTTCTTTCGAAAATTTGCCTTGTTCTGCTTTGTACGTTGTTATACCTATCAAGATACCGATTTGGTTAATTCACACATGTATACTTTGTCAATTTTATGACTACTTATCGAAATCTCAAGTAATGCGATAATCTTTATCTTACCTTTGTTGAACATCTGTAATTGGATTTGCCAGCGGAGTCAGCAGAAATGGCAAGCACGGATAGCCGGCATCTCCAACCAGGGTTCCAGTAAGTTGTCTCTCATGATACCGCATGTAAATTCGTGAATTTTGGAATATTCGACTGTCATGGTTACTTCCAGGCCATTTCGGAACCACATCCAAGAATTCCATATTGGGTCCGACAACTGCCTGTGGTATCATTTGAATTAAAAGTACCGATTTTCATAGAATAGTATTGTTTATTTGTATCCTAGATAAAATTAATTGCAACTTATGGTATTTGTAAACGGTTATCGCCAACGCGACATACCTGTACGTTGAGGGAAAAATATCCCTTACGATTCCTATAAACCTCCTGCAGGTCTGCAAATTTCGTATGACATAATCGAATGTGAGTGCAGTCGATAGCGCCATCAACGCCAGGTAAACCGATACCCTCCCTGCGTGCACCAAGTTGTCTGAATAGATCTCTGTTTGCGATCATAGCAGCTTCCGTACTAGGAATTTTGATAATTGCGTGAATCAATGATGCAATTTGAGCCGATACTCTGTGTATTATCCTCGATACTGTAGACTGCGATATAGTCATCAGATCTCCGTTGACGAGCTGTACAGTACAAAATGTATTAGCAATCATTTATTCCATGATCACAGGAAGCAATGAAATCACTGTATATTTTCAGTAGAATGTCAGGAATTATAATCACAATGATCCTTACTTGAAAGCTAGCGGTAGCCTAAAATCGTAGACATATTAATAATTGCATGACAGGTGGAATTGGTAGACCACGATTATTGGCACTGACTAAGGCAGCTTCGAGGTAGTAGTATTCTAGGTAGTATTCCGTACATAATACCGTCCTTTGAAAATCGGAATCGCCGTTTGAACTCCTGCTCGGAATAAAACTCGAACGGGTTTTGACCATCTCTGATGTATCTCTTCGGAGCTCGCTGTACTTCACCCTCGTCTTCGTCATTCGGCCCAACGTTGACCATTGCAACCACCTCAATCATATTATTCATTTCTTCGATCTGATCGTAGAAATTAAACATATCTTGCATATTCGCCATGTCAATAGAATTTCACTATTCACTTCACTTCACAAATTATTCAAAGCGAATGCTCTCATAACCTCTATTTCAATTGCAAGTTTCCGTTGCTACCCTTTTACAGTAAATAATCCCGTCCCAGCTGCACTTTCCCAAACATTCCTTCACAATCTATTCCTGTTAATTTATATTGTTCGAATATAATATTTTCCAAACAATTCGTAATTATCAATTTCGTACGCATCAGAACAATTGAGTAATATTTAGGCAACAAGCATTTGCTTAAGTGCAGTCCGAACTCGACTTGATCAAGATACGTAAATAAGACTGCGTTAATTGACTATGAAACGTTGCGTGCTCAAGACCATGCTTATTTCAAATAAGACTGGACTATGCAACCTTGTAAGCACGCTTCGAATAAGACCGACTTGATGAAGACCGTCTTATTTGCCGCGTCTCAAGACCGTCTTGTTTGACGTCTATGGAACCAAACGCCATCTTAAGGCCTCGTATAAGACCGTCTTATTCGAGTCCGGTCTTAAGCACTGATTATGAATACCGGCCTACGACTCTGAAATGGAGTGACGTTCTCAAACCAGCAGTGACTCCGTTACTAGAACTGGTGAATGTTACAAAAGATACTAAACCCGTAAAACAAGAGGTGCAAGAAATTAAAGAAGAAATAAAGCAGATGAAAAATGAAACGAAAAAAGAAACTGTCTCGGAAATGGACGAGTCCTTTGCTTCGGCAGGAGATGAAACAATCGTAGAAACACCGGTCGAGAAAATCGAGGATGAGTATTTTGCACTGATAAGAGATGCGAAGACAAAAGGTGAATTGGACAACGTGTACGGTGTACGCAACCTCTCAAATGGACTAATGATTGGTGATTCGTTGATATCTTTTGAGAGTGACTACATTCGTATTGGCGATACGCGTTACCCGAAGACGAAGGGTTTGCTGGAACTTTTGTTCAAAAAGAAGCCTGACGGTTCTTCTGTGTGCGCCGGAGATCGGGAAAACTTTAAAAACATAATCCTCGCAACGAAGGCGCATAAAAAGTATTACTCATCCGATGGGGCTGTTCGAAACGATAACAGTTACAAATTCAAAAATGTCATTGCCGAATTGATGGATTATTCCCCATTACCTCGCCGACAGTGTAAAGGTCTACTTCCGCAAGCTATGATCACTCGACAAGGTGTTGAAACGGAAAACGTTTTCTGGGATGATCCAAACGAGTTAGTGGAGCGTCTTCGATTACTCCTGGCATCTCAGGCAGCGGGAAATCCGAGTCGCAATGACGAAATAATCTCCATTATCGAAGAGCTACGCGAAGCAGGAATCATCTATTAAGCAGCTCCCATCGTTTTTGCATTTATTACCCAGATGAGCGTCGACGTGTTTGGACGGCATCTGGATGAAAACACGGCCACGAGCACTCGCGGTCCTCCGGGTGTCGGATTTCAAATAACAGCGGACGGGCATTACGATATACGGAACAAGAGACTGTGCAATGTTGCAGATCCCGCAGAGGCGAACAATGGTGTAACTCTAAAAATCTTAAGACGAAAATTCAACGTGCTGCAAAAACAAATCGACAACCTCGATCAAATGATCAAAGCTTTCGAGCTCACCACGGAGAAAGCCTTGGATACCTTTTACACAGACTTTGAAACAGGCAGAGACCTGTCGATTCGAAACGCTGATAACATTCCTCAATTGGACTAAGAGCCCCGACTAAGAGCGTTGGAATATGAACGAGGAAAAGCAAGCACTGGTGACGGAACTGCATAAGCCTGCACGCCGGAATTACCCGCTTCGACGAGTAGACGTGCGCGGCATCGACGAGACCTGGCAGGCGGATCTTGTTGATATAACGTCATACGCTGGACAAAACAAAGGCTACAAGTACATGCCCACAGTCATTGATATTTTTTCGAAGTATGCGTGAGCTGTACCGATAAAGAGCAAGTCTGGAGATAATGTTACGAAGGCAATGGAATCTGTGTTTGTTCAAAGACGGGTGCCGAAAAATTTACACGTCGACAGAGGAACGCAATTTCACAACTCGAAATTTGAATCTCTTATGATACGTTACAGAATCAAACTTTACTCCACGTACAGTAATTTGAATGCTTCGATCTGTGAACGTTTCAATCGCACGCTGAAAGGTAAAATGTGGAAACGGTTCAGCATGCAAGGAAGCTACAAGTGGCTCGATATCTTATCTGATTTGGTTTCGGCTTACAACAACGTCAAATACTGAACGATAAGAATGAAACCGTCGGATGTCACCGTTGCAAACGAGAGGCTGTTATTGCGTCAGGCGTACGGAGGGCTTCGAGCAATACCTACCGTATCGGCAAAATTCATATCCGGCGACAAAGTTCGAATCAGCAAATTCAAAAATGCCTTCGAGAAAGGTTACATTCCCAATTGGACGACTGAAATATTCACGATAAGTCGTGTGGAAAATACTCATCCTGTAACGTACAAGCTCAAAGACTACCGAGATCAACCCATCGCTGGTGGTTTCTACGAACAAGAGCTCCTCAGGGTTGAACATCCGGATATCTATCGGGTGGAGAAGGTGCTCAAGAAGCGTGGGAGAAAAATATACGTTTAATGGTTAGGTTTTGACAATACACACAACAGTTGGATAAACGAATCGGAGATGTAACATTTGAATAAATTAATTTTTTGTAAAAACTTATGTGCCTCTTTATTTTATACCCGACACATAACAAGTATACATCTTTATTTTTCAGACAATCTACAGACATATGCATCGTTGTACAATTTTTTATATTTGGGAGCGTTCTTATTCACTATCCTACATAATAATATTTTATACATCATGGTACAGTTACAAATTACAAAGCTAAGGTGTAGGCTTGTAGCCCCACGGAAGCGTGTCGGTTGTGTTTTGAAACACGATCCGCTTTTCGTCATTCCAGCTCAGTGCCCATCTTCCATCAATTGGAGAACTTTTTTGTTCGCTAGAAGCATTCCATAAACGTTGTCAAGCGGATAATCAGACGTGTCGAATTTGTGCAAGTCCTCCTTCATATGTTCGAATATGTCTGGGACGGTAAAATTGTAAATTAAACTGTCGGTATCCGTAAGCATTAATTTTGCTCGGTTGCTGAATTTCTGCTTAATATAATTATAATGAAAATCGTAGATATATGTTTTAGCCAGATCCATGATGGAGAAACCTGCATACAATGGTTTATTCAACTTGACTTTCGTCTCACTCATTTCGACGATAATTATATCTTTGTCGAAAACGGTGCAGCTGTGAAAATTGGGTTTGGCTATAGTAGCTCCAGCACCTTTCATCCCATTTTTTGATCAGCCTGACATCTCTATACTATCTAACATTTTCCATTGTTTTGCCAAAAACTGCGTTGTTCATCAGTTTGTAAAAATTTTTCTCGAATTCGTTGTGAGTTTTTTTGCGCAAATCGGTATTCAAATCTATGTATTTTTTGAGCCCCGGGGTTTGTCTGAATTTGTGAATCTTGTTGATTTAGAGTAATTTTAAGCCTAATTGTAAGTATTGTTTCAAAACGCTATAGTGAACAACGTAGTTTTTCTTGGAAAGTACCGTGGTCGTCAATTTCGGTTACTTACTATTCGAGATCGGAGGTATATAGTGCTCCGGACACAGTCGTCAATCCTTATCAATTTCATGCAGTTCCTCAGGATATTCCCAATCCACCTCCAGTATGTAACCCAACTCCGCATCGTCCGAGATGGTAAGAACGTCGCATTGTCCGAAGTCTGATAACTATTCGAAGGAATTGTATGGCAGAGCAAAGCTCATAGCAGCACCGTACAAATTATCAACGTCAAAGTATATGAGATAAGATTCTTCGACCTCAGGATCGAATTCCTCTTCCATGTACATGTTGTAAGCCTTTGCGTATCTGTTCGAGCACTGTGACACACCACCACGAATACGTTTTTCGATGAACATAACCATATCCATGTCGGTGAGAAGCTTGAGCTCGACGTCGGTACACTTTAACATCGCATCAAACGACAGACCGGGCGCGGTGTAATAATGTAACGGGTCCAGGTTGTACATTGTCCAACAGCTCTGTCGAAAGTTTTGAAAAACGTCGGCTAGTAAAAACACGTCCGTCTGTAAATACAAGTCCGAATACTCTTCCAAAGTTTGAACGTTAAAAGTTTGCCAAACTTTACATGCATGTGCATAGTCGTCGTCTGATATATCCTGATCACTTAATTTTGAGTAAAATTGTTGTTCGGACGGTAGCCGTCTGTCCTCGAGCTTTTCCCAACTGTCTATGTATCCGTACGGGAACACTCCTTTTCTGGTGAATAACTGAAATTTATCTGAGCTACGATAAAATTTTCGTGTGATTAACTTTTGATCATCACCGAGATACGTTGCTAATTTCTCAAGACTACTGGGCATGAAACGGTACGAATCTACGAATCTAAACTTTATATCTGTCCCCTCGACATATTTTGTGAAAGAAATGTAGTTTTCTTTGTTCACGGGTAGAAGCTCAATTGTGCCCTCGAACGATGTAGCCAGTGCTTTGATCAGAAAATGTGAATCGTAACCTGACAGACTGTAGAATATCACTGGGATAGCCGCGAATTTTGGTAATTTGGATTACAGCTGCGGTGAGCAGCACCACGGTACTTTCCCGTGAAATGGCAGTGATCACGATGTTTCACGTCTGTGAGTGTAAACGGTTTTTCACAAATATTTCACACTGTTGTTGAATGAAATTCGTTGATTTGATTGGAATTGAGCGGTTTCATCGGTACAACAGTTTTGAAATAAACTTCTAACGAATGTGCCAATTCCGCTAACTCATTCACAAACCATTGAATGCAAGTCTCTCCACGATTGATTTTGAATTTTGAAAGCGAATCGTCAAACGCACAATGTAGATAGTAAGCTATACTAAACGGAAGATGCTTCTGATAAATTGTTCTTGTACCCATCTTTTTGAGCGTAAGTTCCAGTAAACATTCGAGATCCGCGTCGATGCAGATTAGAACGGTTTCTTTGTGCTTGAAATTTTTGAATTCCAGTATCTTTTCCTCCTCTGTAGGTAGAATAACTTTGGTTTTGTTTAAATTTATGCAATCCACATTGTGCTTTGTCAAACATCTTTCAGATTGAAAGCAAGTCAAACATCTATCGCACAACCAAGTACGACACTTATGCTTAGAAATTTGAGATCTTGTTAATCGAGACAGATTTCGAATAAAAGTGAAATGAAAGATTCTATTTTTTTCATAATTTTCCATATCAACATCATCATCGTCATCGTCAGTGATTTCAGTTTCTATCGCTTAAAGAAGAATTACAGGTTTATTAGACTCATTCTGACTCAGGTGAATTGGTACTATTTCACTTTTTTTCCGATCACCTTGGTCTATACCATAAACGTTAATCGAAAGGCCGTTAAGCTTTTCAGATTTTGAAATGGTATTTTTGTCTAGAGACAAAGGAAACTTAATACCATCATACCGTAGCACTAAGCTGAAATGCGGGTACGAGCTGATCGCGTTAGGATGGTTGTTGTCGGCTGGGAACAGAGCTGCGGTGACCGACCAAACAAAGCAGTAAGAGTCGTTGTTTCTGATGTTTACCACAGCTTTCATATCACTGATATGCTTAGGTAACGGGGTGTACGTGAACAAACCGCCTCTTAATGGCACGTACTTGTTGATATTCACAGTCAAATTGATTATTTCAGTCAGCGACCAGCCTGAATCCTTTTCCTGGAAATCTTTCACCTTTTTCAACAAACGCTCCGTCGCGTTTTCGATGAACCATTCGTTGATATCCGTTGTCTGGAGGATGATTTCATTTCTCGTATTAAAAACTTTGATCTCTTCCACCGTGCGATCATCTTTTATAACTTCAAATTTACAAGCCAGGATAACGTTGGCTTTCAAGCTACTGTCTTTTTTCAGAGCGTTTTTTAGTCTCGTCATAGCTAGTACCTTTGCGTCTTCTAGAAATCTCTCCACATCTTTATGCTTTAAATTGACGATGGATCCAGTTCGAAATCTCCCCTTGAAAGCTGATTCCCAATCTTCCAAGTAAACTCGATCGCTTCTTCTTACTTTCCGCGTACCTCCGCCCGTTTTCTGAGGACGTTTGAATTTTTTCGCGAGTGCTTTCAAGAGTCCGATCGTTGAGATAATTCTTATTTTTTCTCCAATCGATGAAGCCTTTCGCAAAATTTTGTTCAGAAGCCGAATATTTTGACTTTCAAATTTCATTAATTTCTGAATCTCTGCTGTTGATAATGATTTGTCCACGATCTTGTACGCCGATTCCATAATATCGATCAATCTTAAACACTTCGCGGATTCCATTTTGAGCTTTTTCCTCACGTATACTTGACAAGTTGTGACTTAATGATCGATTGCACTGATGAGCGTCCTTTTTATAGGGCAGCTGTACGTATGTTTATGTATGCGCGCGCACCTTTTAGCATTCCCAGAGCGATAGTAACCCAACACCGCAGATTCATGGCTCTGAATGTACCGCGGCTATCGGTCGACCTTGCACTCTGGTCTTGACTGAACCCGTTCAAAATTCATCGTTGAGTTCACACAGCAGTTACAAGCCAAAAAAATGTTACGTGTTTGATATCAAACCGATATCCGAATAAGTGAAAAACAATTCTCAGAACCATTAATTTTGGAATGTCGCGTGGTTGATAACGTGGGAAAGGAATGTAAGGTGGTTGATGTCACACATCGGCGATATCCTAGTGGATAAAAAACGATTCTCGGAACTATTGATTTTAGAATGTCACGTGGTTGATGACGTGGGAAAAGAACGTGGGGGTGGTTGATGTTACACATCAGCAGTCCTACCGTGTGAAAGGAATTCGGAGTGGTTAATGTTACACATCAGCAGTCCTATCGTGGGAAAAGAATGCGGGAAAAAAGTTCTCGCCCCCGCTGCGCCCTCTACTGTTGGCAGGCGAGCACTACAGACTTTGACCTTCGGTCGGTAAGATTGTCGGTGAAACAGCATCATTTCGACCTTCTACCGATAAGAATTGCCGGCAAAACAGTGCGATTTTTACCGTCGACCGATACAACTGTCGGTAACGTTACACGTTTTTGATCTCAAGTCGGTACGTCAGAGCACGTTTTATCTGACGAGAGTGGGGGTAACCTTCAAGGGTTTGCGTCTGGAGTGCGCGAAGCGGCTCGGTCGGTAAAGAAGGTGTTAGTACTCAGAACCCGCGTTGCTATACTACTCACATTCATGGAAAAATCACAAAGGATGATAGCGTGGCTGCGGTGACGGTTACGAAATTGATCAAAATGGCCTTTTGCCATTTGTTTGAGGAAGTTCGCTATGAGTTGAACGGTGTAGAGATTGATCGGAATAAAAATGTTGGCATCACCAGCACTATAAAGGGTTACGTATTCTTGAGTCCAGGCCAGCAATATAGTTTGGAAAATACCGGGTGGTTGAGTGGGGATAACGAACTAACCAATGCCGCTGCAAATTTCGATGTTGTTTTACCGTTAAATTATGTGCTAGGCTTCGCCGAGGATTATTGTCGAGTCGTTGTAAATGCTAAACATGAGTTTATTCTTACACATTCCAACACTGATTTGAATGCCGTGATTCAGAACTCGATCACGGAAAACTTTAAAATCACCCTAAATAAAATCGAGTGGTTGTTGCCATACATCAAACTGGCTGATAAACCGAAAATCCAGCTACTCAACTACATCGCCAAGGATCCGGCTATATCCATGAGTTTTCGTTCTTGGGAAACGTACCTGTATCCGATGCTCCCGTCAACAACGCGGAATATATGGTCAGTCAAGACATCGACGCAGCTTGAGAAGCCGAGATATGTCGTTCTAGGATTTCAAACTGCAAGGAGAAACGAGCCGCTGAAAAATTCTGGCGTATTCGATCGTTGTCGGATCAGAGATGTAAAACTCTTCCTCAACTCGCAGTGCTATCCCTACGGAAATATGAATCTTGATATATCCAATAATCAATACGCCATTCTCTATGACATGTATGTTCGGTTTCAAATGACCTACTACAACAAAGAAGCTGAGCCTTTGCTATCGAAGCGCGAATTGATAAACCGTTCCCCCTTATCACCATCGATTGCTCCAAGCAGAACGAAACATTGAAAACTGGACCTGTCGACATTTGATTGGAATTTGACTCTAGCATTGCGTTCCCCCCCACACACTTCTGCCTACTGCATGATCTTGCATGATCGCATTGTTGAATATAATCCGATTAGTGGTACTGTGAAAAAATTGGTATAAGTCAATTTTGAGATGGTATGTTTAATTATTACTATTATTTCGTGAATAATGGAAATATGTGTAAAGTTATTTGCGCAATTCAAAATATGATAATCTATCACCATTATTATATATAAACTGAAAACGGAATGTAATTGTTGATAAATAAAAAACATCTATTCAAAGCATTCAGCGGCTATTATTTGAAAAGCTCACCCACCCACCCACCCACATGATGAATAAAACAATAGAAAATTTCCACCTATTGATGGAATATTCCTTTATTTAAACTATTTGGGGATTTAACTTCAGGGTTATGGTGTACCGTATGACAAAGCTATGAAATAATGCTAATTATGCCATCAATAAACTGTGATTAATAAGTATT
The DNA here is from genome assembly GCF_021901495.1 of Neodiprion virginianus. Lineage (NCBI taxonomy): Eukaryota > Metazoa > Arthropoda > Insecta > Hymenoptera > Diprionidae > Neodiprion > Neodiprion virginianus. Next base: position 14,616,560 of record NC_060881.1, on the reverse strand, counting down.
TTTGTTTCTTCAACAGATATATATATATACATGTATATATTACATTTATTTGAATAAATTGTATTACTTAAAATTAGATGTAACTGTAATTTGGAATATATATAACCACAATAAATTCTATCAATGTTTTTTCTGTTTTTCGAAAAGACAGAACGTTTTCGTGGGAGACCCCGTGCACTCCTTGACATACCACTTCTTCAAACGCTGAACGTTTTCGAAGGCGCAGTTGTATCCCGTTGAAGCGTTTCCATGATAATCACAGCACCAACCCGCCTCTTCCATATGTTTTAGTTTTTCCAGTGATGGGGGTGAAATGTGTAGATCTTCCATGTTTATCACTTTTGTCCCACCAAGGATCTTCGTCAGCCACTGTTTCTTCTCCTCACCTTTGACATGTACATAGCATGCATATTTAACAGCCTTTTTTACAATTTTCTGCACCTCTGCATAAGGTTCGATTCCCGCATTCCAGGGTATTCCGTGAAAATTGCGTGTTAGCCAAGCGTTAGTAGCTTTGTGTTCAGCTGATAGATCCGCCCAAGCGTACGGCAGTTTGAAGAGAATGCGGCTCAAACCCGTTGAGTTTATGTTTATGATACAAAGTTCCTTGGGTATAAATTTATCGTTGGGGCCAACGAAACTTTGAATGTCCATGATCATCTCCATATTGCAAGTTGGAACAGTGCTGTTTATTACGCTCAAATTGCTCATCTGTCACACAAAAATTCAAATTTGTGGTATTCGCCTCCTTGATATTTCATTCGTAGAATGCCCTCGATTATCGTCTTCTGCGTTGCGTTGAATTGCACCACATCATTTTCCATGAGGCTGACAATTCGTGGGGGTAAAAATATTTCGAATTGTTAATTTAGCGCGAGAAGAATACTCGTGCCGTACTTGGTATTTACGCTTCTTACCCCCGTCACGCTGTACTCCTCCCCAACCTCCAAATCAGACATTCTCTTGGTGGGTAGCGTATCCAGGCGACAGACGAGGTTGATTTTATTTGAATCCATCAAGTTCGATGTAGATTTTATAAATTTGACGTACTATGGATACTGAAGTTCACAATGGGAAAACGTTGAAAACAATATAACGTGCTGAATGAGCTCGCGATTTATATACCAACTAACCACACTCTCCCCCCTAATAAGTTCTTGAAAGCGAAAGTTTACGAATCATCATCAACATTACCAGCTTATCTAATTGCGGTGTCGCCATCCGGTCGATTTAAACAAAAGAATGTATTCGAAGTATGTGGAAAAAACTATTTTTCGCCCGGGGGCAAACTATTGACGTGAAAGTTTAGGGGTGACGGTAAAAAAATCAGAATGTCCGCTTATCCAGCCAAGAAATGAATCACATTATCAAACATTCTGACGATAAAAATCGAAATGGCCGCTCGCCCGACTAAGCAAAAATCAAAATGTCTGCTCATCCGGCTAAGCAAAAATCAAAATGGCTGCTCATCCGGCTAGGAAAAAATCGAAATGGCCGCAATCAAAATGACTGCTCGTCACACAGCAAATCGAGCGCGTATACTGGTTACGTCATGGTTACGTCATGTTTTGGGTGAGAACTGTCGTATCCTATCTACTGATGACGTCGAAATAGTGCATGAGGAAACCTATTCCAGTACTTATCGAAATCGCAAAGATTTTGCCAAAAATATCTCGCTATTCCTCCAGTTTTAAAGCCGAGAAGTTTGTGTTTCGGATTGAATTGAAAACACCCTATTCTGACCGATCGGACACCCAGCAATTCAGAAAACGCAGCGGAATGTGCGTGGGATCAACCGCAGAGGAATGGCAATCAAAATTCGCGGATTTCCAGTTGTAACTTTTGATGAGTTGATCGCAGCGTATTGTGACTGCGCCCAATCGATTCTCCGGACGAAATTACTGGGAGAAAGTGCATGCGATTACCTACTCCAGCACTTGTTGAAATCGCAAAGATGCCGCCAAAATTGTCTTACTATTTCTCCAGTTTTGGTGCCGAAAAGTTCAGATCTAATATTCGATTATGATGACCTGTTTCTGACCGATTGGACACCCAGTAACTCGGGAAACGCAGCCGAATAAGCGTTAGATCGACCGCAGAGAAAAAGCATTCAAATTCTCCGATTTTTGGTTGTAACTTTTGATGAGTCGATGGCAGCGTATTGTGACTGCGAAAACTCGATTTCTCTGGCGTAATTTCGTCGAAACAGTGCATGAGAATACCCTATACAACACTTGTCGCAATCGCAGATTTCGCCAAAAATGTCTCACTAATTCTCCAGTTTTGGAGCCAGAGAGTTCTGGTTCCAGGTTTAATTCAAATGTATCTTTCCTGACTGATAGGACACTCAGGAACTCAGAAAACGCAGCGGAATGAGCGTGAGATCAACCGCAGGAAGATGGCGATCAGAATTCCCGGATTTCCGGTTGTCACCCTTGATGCGTCAATAGCTACGTATTAGACTGCGCACAATCGATTCTCCTGACAAAATTACGTCGGAACAGTGCATGGAAAAACCTTTTTTAACACTTGTCGATACTGCGAAGATTTCGCCACAAATGTCGGACTATTTCTCCACTTCTGGTGCCAAAAAGTTTAGGTCAGAGATTTGATTAAAATGACCTTCATCTGGCTGATTGGCCACCCAGTAACTCGGAAAACGCAGCCAAATGAGCGTTAGATTAACCGCGGAGGAATGGCAATCACAATTCTACGATTTTTAGTTGTAACTTTTGATAAGATGATAGCGGCGTATTGTGACTGCGCAAAAACGATTTTTTTGGCTCAATTACGTCGGAACTTTGCATGAGAATACCTTTTACAGCGGTTGTCGCAGTCGCAAAGATTTCGCAAAAATGTCTTACTATTTCTGCAGTCTTGAAGCCAAAAAGTTCAGGTTCCAGGTTTGATTGAAATGACCCTCTACTGCCTAATTGAACACCCAGAAACTTATAAAACGCAACGGAATTAGCGTGAGATCAACCGGAGAGAAATGGCATACAAAATTCTCCATTTTTCGGTTGTAACTTTTGATGAGTCAATGGCAGCGTATTGTGACTGTTCAAAATCGATTTTTCTGGCAAAATTACGTTGGAACAGTGCATTCAAAAACCTCATTCAACACTTGTCGAAATATCGAAGATTCAGTCAAAAATGTCTCACTATTTCTACAGTTTTGGTGCCGTAAAGTTTTGGTCTGAGATTTGGTTGAAATGATACTTTTCTGACTAATTGAACACACAGTAACTCGAAAAACGCAGCCGAATGAGCGTTAGACCAATCGCAGAGGAATGGCAATCAAAATTCTCCGATTCTCGGTTGTAACTTTTGATGAGACAATGGCAGCGTATTGTGACCGCGCAAAATCGATTTCTTCGCACGATTACGTCGAAACAGTGCATCGGAAAACCTATTCCAGCACTCGTCAAAATCGCAAAGATTCTGCTAAAAATGTCTTACTATTTTCCCAGTTTTCGTGCGGAAAAGTTTTGGTCTAAGATATGATTATTAGGGCCCTTCGGTGCCTGATTGGCCACCCAGTAACTCGAAAAACCCAACCGAATGAGCGTCAGATCAACTGCGAAGAAATAGCAATCTAAATGCTCCGATTTTCGGTTGTTACTTTTGATGAGTCAATAGCAGCGTATTGTGACTGCGGAAAATCGATTTCTTCGCACAATTACGTCGGGACAGTGCATAGAAAAACCTATTCCAACACTCGACGAAATCGCAAAGATCACGCCAAAAATCTATTATAGAATCTTGGTGATCGGTCAATTAAGTGAACGTATTTTTAGTTAACATTTTGACCCGGATATGGGCCCTCCTCAGAACGGTTCATTTATTTAACTGTCAAGAACAACAAAAATTTTTTTTTTTTTCAAATAATAATACTAGAAGTACAATCAGACCTAAATATTGTAGATGTAATACTCTTAGGGCTATTACATATTATTGGTTAGTAAGAACATTTGAATTAATTGAAAAAAGAATGGCTTTAAGTGTTATTTACCTTTTTTTTAATAAGTAAGTGGACTAAGATGTAGTCGAATTCACAATTTACAATTAGTGGAGACAATGTTCTTTGAGTGACGGTAGTCAATGTCAATCTTTTAGTAATTTTACATGTAGGAGTTAATAGTTGGAAGTCATTAATTAAAAAGATAAAAGAACTATGTTTCTTTACAGTCAGTATGTCATTATGTTAAAAGGTTTTTAAAGAAAGTCTTTTTAGCAGTAAAATTGATTTGCAAGTGTCCGAGAAGTGGAAGTAGGCTCTTTATGACTATGTTCCACATGTCTAACCAAAAATTATTGCTGGTTGAACCGATTGGGTCAACAGGTGAATAACAATTGATGGGAGAAACCAATATGATCCAGAGTGAAGGTGAACTGAATATAAACAATTATACAGAAAACCAAACAATATTTTGTGAAAAAAAATTTTTCTAGAAAAACTGTGTTATGGGGACAAAAAATTTTTTGTATCTAGTTCAGGTTAAACAATATTTGTTGCGTGGGCGGAGATTAGAGGTTTGTAAATATTACTTAAATGTTCAACATCTTGTCTAAGATTAACAGAATTGGTGTGACCTACAATGTTGCACATTTCTAGTAATAGTCTTTTATAATAATTGTGTTCTTCACAAAGGATATTTGTATTGTCGTAGTTAAGAAAAAAAATTTTTTGTTGTTCTTGACAGTTAAATAAATAAATCGTTCTGAGGAGGGCCCATATCCGGGTCGAAACGTTAACTAAAAATACATTTACTTAATTGACCGATCACCAAGATTCTATAATAGATTATATACGGGGTCGAGAATTCTTATTCATCACGCCAAAAATGTCTTACTATTTCTCCAGTCTTGGTGCCGGAAAGTTTTGGTCAGAGATTAGAAGGAAATGATCTTTTTCTGACTGATTGACCACCCAGTAACTCGGAAAACGCAGCCAAATGAGCGTTAGATCAACCGTGGAGGAATGGCAATTACAATTGAAGAAGATTTATCTTGACCTTGGAGATTTGTTGATTATTGTTATTCTTGGATATGAAGGTCACAACTCAAAACACTTTTTATCGTGTTAACGTTTTCCTTTTCTAATTCCTTCTAATTCTCGCAATACGGCTCGGCAAGATTTCACCAATACAATAAAAAAGTTCATTAACACTCCTGCTCCCCTTGACGCCGATAAGAATGCCCTTCACAAAAAAATCAAAGAAACCAAGATCTTCCAAAACAACAATAAGGACTTGCTTTTCTTGAAAGCGGATAAGGGAAACAAGACTGTGGTTATGAACAAACTAACGTACGAGGCCAAAATGTTGCAACAACTATCTAACAATAATTCTTATAAAGTCGTTAGATATGATCTTACTTCTACTCTGCAACATGAAGTAAAAAAACTAACAACCGATTGGGTCAATAGCAAATTTATCTCTAATCAACTAAGACGTCAAATTGCTAAAACGGACTGCCTACCACCTAGAACTTATGGACTACCGAAAATCCATAAACCTGATACACCGGTACGAATCATTGTGTCCTTCACTGATAGTCCGACGATCAATTTGGCTCGTTTTCTTAGTAAATGGATAGGTAATAACATCATACCACCTTTGTCACGGATAAGAGATAGTTTTGCGTTGGTGAATGCTATTAGGGATCTTCGTCTTCCAGCTGATTATATTTTAGTTTCACTGGATGTTATATCCTTATTCACTAATGTACCACAAGATCTGGCAATCAACGCCATCAAACAGCGCTGGCATCAGCTGGTGGACAAAATTCCGGTCCCACGTAATGAACTCTTAAAGGCATTACAAATTTGTTTTAAGGCTGCCATATTTAAATTTAACCATCACATATATGCCCAAACGTTTGGCCTACCTATGGGCTCACCGCTCTCTCCAATTTTGTCTGATTTGGTTTTGGATGACCTTGAACAACACTGTCTTAATAAACTTGACTTCAAGCCTGCATTCTTTTTCAGATACGTAGACGACATAATTACAGCTGTCCCTTCGCATAAAGTCGCCGATATGCTTTCAGTTTTTAATAGTTTCCATCCGAGACTACAATTTACATCCGAATTAGAGTCTAATCGCCAAATCAGCTTTTTAGATGTACTGATTATCAATGACAATCAGCTCATTAAAACTGATTGGTTCCACAAGGCTACTTGGTCACAAAGGTATTTAAATTACCATTCTCACCATCCCAAATCATACAAAATTGGAACGATCAATTGTTTAGTTGATAGAGCGATCCGACTCTCAAGCATGGAATTTCACGATAAAAATTTGTCCTTAATTCAGCAGGTACTATGTAAGAATGACTATCCTTCTCGCCTGCTTAACAAACATATAAAGTTCAAATATGATTCCATCTTGGCATCTACCAGCCCCAACAACAATCTCGATGCAACTACTACACAGACCATTCAAAAAAACTATATTTCCATCCCTTATGTAGCGGGTCTGTTTGAGTCTCTTAATAGAACATTCTCTAAATACAAAATTCAATTTGTGGGCAAATGTGCACATGATTTATCCTCGATGTTCGATTCGGGTAAAGACCCCTTACCCCTGGTCAATCGCTCGGGTGTAGTTTACAAAATACCTTGCAATCATTGCAACAAGGCTTACATAGGTCAAACTAGTAGAAAACTACACACCAGGATAACCGAACATAGACGCAACATCCACGAACACGAGGATAATTATACTGCATTGACGAGACATGCCATCGATTTCGACCACTCTTTTAATTATTCTCAAGCTAGTATTATTGATGTCGAACCTTTGTATTATAATAGGCTTCTGTTGGAAATGTGCAATATCGTAGCACATCCTAATTCTGTCAACCGTAAACAAGACATAGAACACCTAAGCAATATTTACACCTCTGTGATACGACCTTCGTAATTTGTCCATTACCGACTGAGCTTGCTCTCGATTTTACCTTCTTAACACGAAAAAATTTTTTGTTTTTCTGTCTAACCCGTTGACTCTGCGTTGCTCTGATAACTATTGAGATCGACCTCTTCCCACTACACATTAGACGTTCCACTGTGCTTATGTGCTCTGACTCAACCATAACGGCTATGCATTTTAATTCTTTTAACATACCAACTATAAATATGAATTCGTGGGAGTTACGTGTCGCGAACGCAGTGTGTTTCGTTTTCTGTCGTTTTTGCCTATTTGTTCTATTTATACTTAATTATCAACACGCATTAATTAATCGGAAGTGTTATCACATATGAGGTAATCTCTCTTTTATACTTCTTCAACACCTTTGCATATCAGTTACATCAACATGTCTTACTTTGTCAAACCTATTTGTATATCATTTTTATTTTGTTCGTGACAGATATTTAAATAAAATTGTTCTGAGGAGGGCCCCCACCAGGGCCGAAACGTTAACACGATAAAAAGTGTTTTGAGTTGTGACCTTCATATCCAAGAATAACATTAATCGGCAATTACAATTCTACGATTTTTGGTTGTAACTCTTGATAAGTTGATAGCGGCGTATTGAAGCTGCGCAAAAACGATTTCTTCTGCTGAATTACGTCGAAACAGTGCATGAGAATACCTATTACAGCAATCGTCGCAATCGCAAAGATTTCTCAAGAATGTCTGACTATTTCTGCAGTCTGAAAGCCAAAACGTTCAGGTTCCAGGTTTGATTAAAATGACCCTCTTCTGACTGATTGGAAAACCAGAAACATAAAAAACGCAACGGAATTAGCGTGAGATCCACCGGAGAGAAATGGCATACAAAATTCTCTGTTTTTTGGTTGTAACTTTTGATGTGCAAATGGCAGCATATTTTGACTGTGTAACACTGATTTCTCTGGCTTAATTTCGTGGGATTAGTTCATAGAGAAACCCATCCAAGCACTTGTGGTCATCGCGAAAATTTTTCCAGAAATGCCTTACTATTTCTTTGGTTTAGAAACCGAAAAGTTTTGATCTCAGATTTGAATCCAATGACCCTCTGCTGACTGATTGGACACCCAGGAACTCAGAAAACGCAGCGGAATGAGCGTGAGATCAACGGCAGAGAAATGGCAATCAAAATTGCCGGATTTCCGGTTATAACTCTCGATGGGTTGATCGCAACGCATTGTGACTGCGCAGAATCGATTTCTTTGGCAAAATCACGTCGAAATAGTACATAAGGAAACCTATTCAGGCACTTGTCGGAATCAGCAAGATTTCGCCAAAAATTTCTTACTGTCTTTGTAGTCTTGAAGACCAGACCTTTTGGTTTTAGATTCGATTGAAATGATCCTTTTCTGACTGATGAGACACCCAGTAACTTGGGGAACGCAGCCGAATGAGCGTTAGATCAACCGAAGAGGGTTGACAATCAAAATTCTACGATTTTCGGTTGTAACTTCTGATGAGTTAATAGCAGCGTATTGTGACCGCGCAAAATTGATTTCTCCGGCAAAATTACATCGGAACAGTGCATGAGAATACCTATCACAGCACTTGTCGAAATCGCGAAGCTTTCGCCAAAAATGTCTTACTATTTCTCCAGTTTGGAGTCAAAAAGTTCTTGTTCCAGGTCTGATCAAAATGACCCTTTTTTGACTGATTGGACACACAGTAACTCGGTAAACGCAGCCGAATAAGCGTTAGATCAACCGCAGAGGGATGGCAATCGAATCTCTTCGATTTCCGGTTGTAACTTTTGATAAGGTAATGGCAGCGTATTGTAACTGCGCTCAATCGATTTCCCTGGCAAAATTCCGTCGGAATAGTTCATGCGAATACTCATCACAGCACTTGTCGCAATCACATCGATTTCGCCAAAAATGTCTCGCTATTCCTCCAGTTTGGGAGACAAGAAGTTCTGGTTACGGGTTTGATTGAGATGACCCTTTCCTGGGTAATTGGACTCTCAGGAACTCGGAAAACGCAGCGAAATCAGCGTGAGATTGACTGCAGACAAATGGCGATCAACATTCCCGGATTTTCAGTTGTAACTTCTGATGCGTGAATTGCAGAGTATTCTGACTGCACGCAATCGATTCCTCTGGCAAGATTACGTCGAAAGAGTATGTTACAAGGGGGTAAGAGTGTGTACTAAGCGGTGGTAGGTAATGATTGATCGAATAATCAAGCTCTCACGTAACGACAACGAATAAATATTAAAACTAAGAAAAGACCTACCTTTCGATAAGCCGGTAATTTGTAGGATCGTGTTGCTATAGTCCTGTACAGGTCTGTGAGGTTTGTTCAAATTGTTGAGGCAATTTTATAATGATGAAAATGGAAAAAAGGTCGTTCAAAATAAATGGTTTATTATGATTCAACCGGTAAAAGATGAATCATATTCTGTTCCGATTTGGTGATCGAAATGTCTGGTAACAATCAATGCTGATAATGACATAAGAGCCGAAAGTAACAATTTATGAAGTGTTCGAGCTTATACAAATCGTGTGTTATTCTATTCTAGAGGATATTATTATTTGGTACCAGGAACATCTACTCTGAACGATGGTTATAACTAGCTGGTCGTGATTATTCGATATTGTATCTCTTTTTTTGGATTATCTTAAATCAATTATACATCCTATTGTTAAGTCTTGTTGGTTAATTCTTGGGAACAATAAGTATGATTTAATTGGGGGTAGTGAAGCAAGCCACCAATTCTAGACTTGCTTTTAAATGAATATTACTAATCTAAATTTTGATTATAAAGGTGAAACAAGAATTCGTTCAATTACGAAGATTAACGCTCGGATTGACTTATCTTTAGGTGAATCGGTTGACGAGATTGAGATATGTTTATCGCCACTAGGGGTCTGCGGAAGTGGACCTACTGTGTCTAGCGAAATTTTCTCAAACGGCTCAGCTGGAGTGTCCGTTATTAGCATTGGCTCTCTAGTCTTTACGCGAACTAGCTTTTGTTCTTGACAGCTTTCGCATCTTCGAATGAAATTACTGATATCCTCTCCCATTCGTGGCCATTAAAATCTTTCGCGGATTCTTCGATATGTTTTGGTCACGCCTTTGTGTCCTCCCATTAGTCCACTATTCATTTCCGAAATTATGTCCAGTCGTATTTCTGATGGTGGTATCTCGGTTATACCTGAACAGATGGTAATGTCTATGTCTTCATCCTCAAAAATATCTATTAATAAATTCGAGATATCTATTGATAGTTCGTCAGTCATATCCCCTAATTTTGAAATTCTAAATGTTTTTATTTTCAAATCTAATAAAGTCGTTTTCAAATTTCCCAAGGCTACCTTGACGTTATGTAATTCAATTTTGTGAAAGTGTTTTCGTTTAACTACGAGGCTAAATATGCTATATTTTCCCGTTTTTGTAATAATGACTTGGCCTAATTTTGGTTTTGCATCACGATGATCGTCTGCAATTATTAATTCCGAATCGTTTATATAATCTGCCGACTGGTATAGAAAATTCTGAATCTATTGATATGAAATGAACATAATTGTCTTTTCTGTATGTCAAATTTTCCCGACTGAATGAAATTCTATTCCGTGAATGGTAACCCGTTTTTAGAATTTCTAATGGCAATACTGTATCTAAATCTGGTAATATACCTTCCATCATTTCAATTCGGTTTGGTAAATCTCGGACTTCTAGTTGCGGCTGTAGACGCCTTGGCGTTTTGCAGACCTTGCTTTTTGCTGAAACGTCCCCCACCTCATTCAACTCAGGTATCATATTCGAAGGATACGGGGTTGAGAGTGCTATTGGCCTGGTTGCGACTATAGGTGTTGGTAATGCCGATTTTTGCAAAGGTCGACTAACTACTGACTCATTCAAATTAGTTTGATTGGTACTAGTCTGTCCAGCCTCGCTATCATTTCCTTGATTTCTCTCAACTTTTTCTAAAAATCTTTCAATTTTATTATTTGGTTCATCGTCATCAGTTTCATCATTTTCGTCGAGTACCTCACGAATGGTTTCGTCTAATCCTTCACCCTCTGATATATGGCCTGGTATCTCCATTTCATCTGCATTCGAGTTACTGGAGTCGTCTAGAAGACTCCTTTCGTGCAAGGTCTTGTCAAAGCTTTCAAATGAATCTTGCAACTCCTTCGGATTCAGATTACTTCTTTTGCGCAAAGATTTATTAAAAAGTGAAATGATTTCCTTTGTTCTTTAGGATCTATAGATTATTTAGCTTTATGACTCGCTTGTGCTTGCAAAAATACATCATCATCCGAATCGCTATCTCTGTCACGCGGTGATTTCAATTTCACAGTTATATTTTCAGGCTCAGAATCAGATTCATTGTCGTCGTCGGTTCGTGCGTCAGTCTGTATGTCTGATTGTTCAGGTTGTTGTGTTCCCTGGGATGTAGTGGGTTGTTCAAGACCTAAATTCGGCAATACGCTTCTTTGCCTCCGGTAGGCCGGCGGTTCGGAAGATTCATCGTCGGATGAGTCTTCAGAAAGAGCTTGCCTACTTCCTGTTGTTGTCCTAGCTCTCGATCGAGTTCTTTTTGAGATTGCGTTCTCATCAGGCTCTATGGTAGTCTTTGTTTTTGGACGGAATGTTTCGTCAGCTGATTTTTTTGTTGGGACTGAGTCTGATCTAGCTAATGGTTGATTTATTTTTGGAGCAGGTCATTTTGAAATTTTTGAATCAATGGGTAATATCATCCATTGGTTGCGTTTAGTCCTGACCTTCAAGTTTGACCAAGGGTTCATAATAGCAAATATCGTTTGGAGTTTTTGATTTTCTATTAGTTTTAAATTTGTACAAGCAAAAATTTTGATTCCCGTTCCTTTAAAAATAAATCGCAACATGGTTCTTACTTTATTCCATGCTAATTTATCTAGACCACATCCCATTCTAGGTATTCTAACTGTTTTAACTGAGTCATCCTTTAAAATTTTCCGAAAATTGATCAGACTGAGGTACATGTCTTCACACTCTGGTTTGTCCCAAAAGTTTAATTTTGTCATAATATAATAAATTTTCTGATTTAGTAGTTCTAATTCAGCTACTGAATGCATATCGGCTTGACTGCGAAGGTGTTCCGGTACCCCATATTTTTTCCTAAAATCGCTTGCTATAACGGAACTCATTTCAAGATCTACAGAAACAGTATGCGCATAATTGTCAAGTTTATCAAAAACGCTTTCGTGTACTTCAATAATGTTTGGATTTTCAATATCAGCTGTTCTAGTTATTTTCAAATAGTCTGAATATTTTGGAAATAAGTCTACAGATTTGATTATCAGATTGTCACTATCGTTTCCACTATCAGACGACTCCGACGATTGGTTAATGCCGTCGGTAACAGGGACTGGATTGCGCGACAATGCATCTGTGTCAATGTTCAGTCGTCCAGCTTTGTGTTTGAATTCATACTCGTAATCTCGTAACTTAAGCCTCCATCGTATTAGTCGCTGCCCGGGATCTTTAATCAAGTCGATCCAGCGTAATGGCTCATGATCACTAACCAGTCTGAATTTCCGGCCATAAAGGTAAGGTCGAAAACGTAGTACGGCATATAGAGCTGCTAAACAGTCTTTCTCAGTTGTGAAATAATTTTGTTCCGCTTAGCTCAGAGCACGAGACAGGTAGCCGACGGGCATGTCATAATCGTCCACTTCCTGGCTCAAAACGGCTCCGATTGCATAGTCGGATGCGTCGGTAGTTAACGTGAATTGCTTCTTGAAATTTGGGTACCGCAAGATAGGATATTGGTATAGATACTTCCGTAATATTTTGAAACTTTTCTTTTGATCTTTTCCCCAAATAAATGGTGATTCCTTCTTTAATAAGTCTGTAAGAGGCCTATCCTTTCCCGCAAAATCTTTAATAAAACGCCTGCAGTAACCGGCGAGTCGCAAAAATTGTCTAATGTTCTTAGGATTTTCAGGTTGTGGAAAATGTCGAACCGCGGTAATTTTCTTCGGGTCCGGTCTAACTCCTGATCTGCCAATAATATGGCCCAAATAAGCCACTTCTGTTTTTAGAAATTCACATTTGTCTGGTTGTAACGTTAATCCAGCGTCTTTTAATTTGTTAAATGACCGGCGGATTTTCTCACCGTGTTCTTCTAAATTCTTTGCACAAACTACGATGTCGTCTATATAAACGAAAACTTCGACACCTTGTAGTCCGCGTAATGTTTGATCCATTAATCTTTGAAATGTAGTGGGCGCGTTTTTAAGCCCTTCAGGCATTCTGAGATATTCGTAATGACCGTTTGGTGTTGTGAATGCGGTTTTTGCTCTATCTTGGGGGTCCATTTCAATTTGTTGGAAACCGCTGGCAAGATCGAAAGTTAAAAAATATCGCGCTTCACTGAGATGATCAAGAATGTCTGTAATGTTAGGTAATGGATACGCTTCCCCAATTGTCTTTTCATTCAATTTCCGAAAATCGATTACCATGCACCATCGTTTTCTACCCGCAGAACCGGGTTTTTTGGGTACAATCCACACGGGTGAATTATACGGTGAATTTGAAGGAACTATTCCGTTGTCAATTTTAACTTTGATTTGGTTTTCAATCTCGGTTTTGTGAATTGGAGGGAACCGATATTGTCGCGTATTATTCGGTATATCATCCTCGGTTGTTATACGATGCTGAATGCCGGGTGTAGATTTTAATTTATCTCCAGGTAAATGAAATAATTCTGGAAATTCCTCGATGATATCTAATACGTGGTCGCGTTCCTCTATATTTAAATGATCTAAATGCAATTTCATTGAATTTCTGTAAATCGATCAGTCACTACAGGTTCTAAATTTAAGTCTTCTGAACTTGAATCGTGATATTCATGCTCCTCCGGTAAGTTGTGATATTCAAAAGGTATCACTTCTTGTGGTGGAATTTCTATCCCAATATCTCTATCCCAGGTATTAATTGCAAGAACATGGCATACGCCATCTTGTACCGAGACTGCAGCCTCACCAATGTATACGCCGTCTATGGTTTCTACGCGTGGCAAATATGCTTCTTTTGTGCCACAACTGATTACGTCAATGCCAATGGCTTGCTTTGTGCGCGCACGAATTTTAGAGAATCGTTTTTGCGGTTTTGTTTCGATATCGGAATGTTCTTCGTATCCGATAAATCGTATCGGTCTAATCGGGTCAGTTTTCGTTACCAAGGTGTTATGTGTAAAAGAGATCTCAGCCTTACGCTCGCGCAAATGATCTTTACCTAATATACCGTCGCAATTTAGCAAAAAGGTTGACCGTACGACGTGAAATTTACTTGGTTCGTTTTGTAAAGTCAAATTTGTTATTCCCAAAGTTTTAACTTTATCGGTTGTTATTCCCGTTATCGTAGAAATTTCGTGTACACTGATTAAAACGTCAGGATGTAAAACATTAGCTTCAATTAGACTGATATCTGCGCCGGTGTCTATTAGAAAAATTGCTGAGTGTTCTTTTAATTCAGGAGCTGTCATCCTGATCAGTGGCGATTCTCGATCTGTTCCGCACGTATCGATGCACCGGCCGGCGGTTCTGCGGAACGGACCGTCGGTTGACGCTCGGGTGTCGCGTACCTCGCCGTTGCGTCCGGACGACGAGTCGCGTTCAAGTTTGAAGATTCAGCTGTTTCGGACGTTCTACGCGGAGATGGTGACCGTGTTCTGACGTTTGAGTTATCAAACCTTGCTTGGTTAAAGCGGGACTGCTGATTCGGGTCGTATGAACGGGTGTTTGAATTTGGCGAATTCGATCTGCCCGTATTTAAATTTGCTCCCGGCGATCCCAATCTATGTGGAAACGATGCAGGATTTATTGTGGGCGGATATCCATAAGGTGGTAAATACGGATATGTCATCGGCGGATAATAATACGGGTGTTGTGGAAAACAAGGCGGATATTGATAACCACGCGGTTGCTGGTACTGAGACTGGGAGTGAGCGGGCATGCCGTATGGGTAATAACCCCTCGGTTCGGGTGATCGTCGATCGGTGACGTTTGCCGTCGGTTGTCTGTACATCGCCGCGTTCGGTGACGGGCTCCTCGCGCGTGTCTCCGCTCCGTCTGAGATGCCATAATTCGAGTACAATCGCGGCGCATTATTTTGGTTATAGTTTATTGGAGAGTTCGGTCGCGGAATTTGTACTCTCTGTGTTTCTCCGGAAGATATTATTCCCTGACGCATACGATTTTCTGTTTTTCGCGCTAACTTAAACGCTTCTTCCAATGTCTTTACACGTCCTTCAACATATCTTTCGATAGCTTCAGGCAGTCCTCGAATATAAGCATCCAACGCGTTCACTTGTAGTACTTTCATTACCGCGTCGACGTCAGTTTTTCCGTACTCGTCTTCTAAAGCTACGCGAGCTGCACTGACCAAGATTTTTAATCGATCGTAGAAATCGCTCACGTCTTCATCACGTTTCATCCGTATATTCGCGATCTTTTGTTGATAATACGGATAAGTCTTTTCAGCTGCAAATCGACTTTTCAGATGTTTTGTTGATTCGTTGACCGTATTGAACGTCTCGCCATATGTACTATCGCGAGCTGCTCCTTGCAATTTTCCCAGAACGCACCTTACGTATGCGCTTTCCGAATTCGGCGGAACATACACTAAACCGTTCTGCACGTCCTGTAAGAAATCTTTCAAACGAATGTTTTTCCCGTCAAAATATCAAATATTCAATGTGCTATGCTGCAACGCAAAGCACTCCGCCATTGACGTCATCATCGCATTACTCGCGTCTGGGGCGGATACATTGGTTCGTTCCGCACTCTGATTTCCCGTGTCGCTAGGCATTTCAAAATCGTAACGGGTTGTTTATGCACACGAAATAATTCAGACCAACTTTAAGGTGAATATTGAGAACACAGTCATTACACAAATGACCGGTGGAAAATTCGGCAATATACGATATAAGGATATTATGACGTATACGAGATACAAATACACAAGTAATAAATCGCGGAGTTTCATGCACAATTTGTCGTTAATTATATAATTATTATCTAGAAAGAAAGATACCTTGTTTTTTCATGCGTTAGACCAGTCTTTCAATTTCAACACAAAAACTAGAATTTTTTTTTTCATTTTTTTTTTATTTTTATTTAGACAAATCTCACTTTTAGCAACAATATCCAACCGCTGCCATCAATTCTTGTGTTACGTGGGGGTGAGAGTGTACTGAGCGGTGGTAGTGAATGATTGATTGAATAATCAAGCTCCCACGTAATGACAATGAATAAATATTAAAACTGAGAAAAGACCTACCTTTCGATAAGCCGGTAATTTGTACGATCGTGTTGCTATAGTTCTGTACAGGTCTGTGAGGTTTGTTCAAATTGTTGAGGCAATTTTATAATGATGAAAATGGAAAAAAGGTCGTTCAAAATAAATGGTTTATTATGATTCAACCGGTGAAAGATGAATCATATTCTGTTCCGATTTGGTGATCGAAATGTCTGGTAACAATCAATGCTGATAATGACATAAGAGCCGAAAGTAACAATTTATTAAGTGTTCGAGTTTATACAAATCGTGTGTTATTCTATTCTAGAGCATATTATTATTTGGTACCAGGAACATCTACTCTGAACGATGGTTATAACTAGCTGGTCGTGATTATTCGATATTGTATCTCTCTTTTTAGATTATCTTAAATCAATTATACATCCTATTGTTAAGTCTTGTTGGTTAATTCTTGGGAACAATAAGTATGATTTAATTGAGGGTAGTGAAGCTAGCCACCAATTCTAGACTTGCTTTTAAATGAATATTACTTAACTAAATTTTGATTACAAAGGTGAAACAAGAATTTGTTCAATTTCGAAGATTAACACTCGGATTGACTTATCTTCGGGTGAATCGGTCGACGAGATTGAGAGCCGTCGAATCGTGTCGGTCTGCGTCAGTACAATTCTGGACCAGGGCCTCACCTCAAGTTCGGAAGAGTTGATCAATCGAACGATGTTGAACGTCGGTCACTTAGTCTTTGTAGACTTAGAATGATATCTTATTTTTGAAAGCTATAGTTGAAAGTGTCAATTTGCTGATTT
This sequence comes from Neodiprion virginianus, assembly GCF_021901495.1. NCBI lineage: Eukaryota > Metazoa > Arthropoda > Insecta > Hymenoptera > Diprionidae > Neodiprion > Neodiprion virginianus. The sequence continues at coordinate 14,599,549 of NC_060881.1, read as the reverse complement.
TGATGTATGTTAAAAATGATTCCAACGATTATTTATTAAAAATGATAGTGTAATTATTATTATTAGCACTTAAAATTACCTGATTCGGTTGAATCAGGGCCGAACTGAATTTGATCATGGAAAATGGAATGGCATAAAAATGTCTATTCTTGAAATGATGAGATTTAGTGAAGCACAGAAAAGATGGAAACGTAGAAGATAGTGAGTCTTCTGCAGCTAACAGAATAACTGAATGCTCGAATTTGACGAATTAGCGCGAGACTTGAGGCCGGTCACAACTAAGATTTTCCGAACGCTGCTATTGCTCAAGAAGGGCTAATACGGGTTGACGTCCACGCACCTCGCGACTTGACAGACGAAAGACGCGGCTTCTTGGGCCCGAGGGTCCAAGGAGCTGCAGTTGTAATAAGTTGCAACGGTAATTAGCCAATGAGGTCCGAGGGCGACCTCCTAGCGCCCGAATCCACATGGTCAGCGTTACTTCTCGCTCTTCGACGGTGTTCCGACGATTCTCAATCTAGTCGGTGACACATTGAAGATATAAACGATAGATGTATACATGCAATGTTCACACATTCATTCAAACATCCTAATAAGTAATCTATTTTGATTTAGTGGTTCCAAAGCTAGTGGTTTATCCTAGTTATTGATTACAGTTTCAACTTGAGAAAAGGGATATTTCCAGACTAAGCGCTACTGATGCTAATTCAGCAGTCCCTTATCTCTGTTCCTGGTACCAGTTGAACAGAAGTAAGTTAAACCTTATACGAGGGATCATTGTTGGTCTCTACGTAACTTTTGCCAGGAGGGGTGAAACTCGCCGTTATAGGAATATGAGATTTTGATGAAATAATATTTGTGCATTGAAGGAATCAAAGAAATAAAGTAAAATGGAATTTTGAAAAAGGTTCGCCAAGGCGGTACGTCGAGGCGTAACAGTACACAAGGAAACCTATTCCAGCAGTTGTTGGAATCGGCAAGATTTCGCCGAAAATTTCTTACTATCTCTGTAGTCTTGAAGACGAGACCTTTTGGTTCCGGATTCGATTGAAACGACCCTTTTCTGACTGATTGGACACCCAGTCACTCGGAAAACGCAGTCGACTGAGCGTTGGATCGTTTTAGAGAGATGATAGCAGCGTATTGTAACTGCGCAAAATCGATGTCTCCGGCAAAATTACGTCGGAACAGTGCATGAGAATACCTATTACAGCATTTGTCGCAATCGCTAAGGTTCCGCCGGAAATTTCTTACGATTTCTCCAGTTTCGAAGCCAAGAATTTCAGGTTCCAGGTTTGATTCAAATGACCCTTTCCTGACTGATTGGACACTCAGGAACTCAGAAAATGCAGCGGAATAAGCGTGAGATCGACCGCAGACAAATGGCGATCAACATTCCCCGATTTTCAGTTGTAACTTCTGATGCGTGAATCGCAGTGTATTCTGACTGCACCCAATCGATTCCTCTAGCAAGATTACGTCAGAATAGTACATGAGGAACCCTTTTCCAGCACTTGTCGAAATTGGCAAGATTTCGCCAAAAATGACTTGCTATTTCTGGAGTTTCGAAGCCGAGACGTTATGGTTTCAGATTCAATTAAAATGACCCTTCTCTGACTGATTGGACACCCAGTAACTCGGGAAACGCAGCCGAATGAGCGTTAGATCAACCGCGGAGGAATGGTAATCGAGATTCTACGATTTTTGTTCGTAACTTCTGATGAGTTGATAGCAGCGTACTGTTACTGCGCAAAATCGATTTCTCTGGCAAAATTGCGTCGGAACAGTGAATGAAAACACCTATTACAGCAGTTGTCGCAATCGCAAAGATTCAGCCGAAAATGTCTTACTATTTCTTCAGTTTTGGAGCCAAGAAGTTCAGGTTTGAGGTTTGATCAGAATGACCCTTTCCTGACTGATTGGACACCCAGGAACTCAGAAAACGCAACGGAACTAGCGTGAGATCAACCGGAGAGGAAAGGCATACAAAATTCTCCGTTTTTTGGTTGTAACTTTTGATGTGTAAATGGCAGCGTAATGTAACTGCGCAAAATCGATGTCTCTGGCAAAATTACGTCGGAACAGAGCATGAGAATACCCATCACACCACTTGTTGCAATCGCAAAGATTCCGCCGAAAATGTCCTGATATCTCGCCAGTTTCAAAGACAAAAAGTTCTGGTTCCAGGTTTGATTGAAATGACCCTTTCCTGACTGATTGGACACTCAGGAACTCAGCAAACGCAGCTGAATAAGCGTGAGATCGACCGCAGACAAATTGCGATCAACATTCCCGGATTTTCAGTTGTAACTTAAGATGCGTGAATCGCAGTGTATTCCGACTGCACATAATCGATTCCTCTAGCAAGATTACGTCAAAATAGTACATAAGGAAACCTATTCCAGCACTTTTCGGAATCGGCAAGATTTCGCCAAAAACGTCTAACTAATTCTGTAGTTTCGGAACCGTGAAGTTTTGGTCTCAGACTCAGATCAAATGACTCTATGCCGACTGATTGGACACCCAGTAACTCAAAAAACGCAGCAAAATAAGCGTTAGATCGACCGCAGAGGAATGGCAGTCAAAATTCTCCGATTTTCGGTTGTAACTCTTGATGCGTTTATCGCAGCGTATTGTGAATTCGCCTGATCAATTTTCCGTACGAAATTGCTTGGGAATAGTGCAGGAGAAAATCTACTCCAGCACTTGTCGGAATCGAAAAGATGCCGCCAAAAATGTCTTACGATTTCTGCAGTTTTGGTGCTGAAAAGGTCAGGTCTCATATATGATTATAATGACCTTTTCCTGAATAATTGGACACACAGTGACTCGACAAACGCCGCCAAATAATCGTTAGATCGACCGCAGAGGAATGGTAATCAAAATTCTCCCATTTTCGGTTGTAACTTTTGATGAGTTGATAGCAGCGTATTGTAACTGCGCAAAATCGATTTCTCTCGAAAAATTACGTCGGAACAGTGCATGAGAATACCCATCACAGCACTTGTCGGAATCGCGAAGAGTTCGCCGAAAATGTCTTATTATTTCTCCGGTTTTGGAGCCAAAAAGTTCTCGTTCCAGGTCTGATTGAAATGACCCTTTTTTGACTGATTGGACACACAGTGACTCGGAAAACGCAGCCGAATAAGCGTGAGATCAACCGCAGACGAATATCAATCAAAATTCTCCGATATTCAGTTGTAACTTTTGATGAATCAATAGCAGCGTATTGTGACTGCGAAAAATCAATTTCTTCGGCAAAATTACGTCGAAACAGTGCATTGGAAAACCTATTCCAACACTCGTTGAAATCGCAAAGATTTCGATAAAAATGTCGTACTATTTTTCCAGTTTTTGTGCCGAAAAGTTTTGGTCTAAGATATGATTATAATGACACTCTTCTGACTAATTGGACACACAGCAACACGAAAAACACAGCCAAATAAGCGTTAGATCAACCGCAGAGGAATGGCAATCAAAATTCTTTGATATTTGGTTGCAACTTTTGATGAGGTAATGGCAGCATATTGTAACTGCGCAACATCGATTTCTCTGGCAAAATTACGTCGGAACAGTGCATTAGAATACCGATTACAGCACTTGTCGAAATCGTAGAGATTTCGCGAAAGATGTCTTACTATTTCTCCAGTTCTGGTGCCAAAAAGTTCAGGTCAGAGATTTGATTATAATGACCCTTTTGTGACTGATTGGCCATCCAGTAACTCGGAAAACCCAGCCGAATAAGCGTCAGATCAACCGCGGAGAAAAAGCAATCTAAATGCTCCGATTTTTGGTTGTAACTTTTGATAAGTCAATAGCAGCGTATTGTGACTGCGCAAAATCAATTTCTTCAGCAAAATGACGTCGAGACAGTGCATTGAAGAACCTATACCAACACTTGTCGAATTCGCAAAGATTCCGCCAAAAATGTCTTACTATTTCTCCAGTTTTAGAGCCGAAAAGTTTTGGTCCAAGATTTGATCATAATAACACTTTTCTGAATAATTGGACATACAGTAACTCGAAAAACGCAGCTGAATAAACGTGAGATCAACCAGAGAGAAATGGCAATCAAAATTCTCCGATTTTCGGTTGTAACTTTTGATGAGTTAATGCCAGCGTATGGTAACTGCGCAAACTTGATTTCTCAGTAGATAAACAAGGGGGGTTCTGCGTAGAAACACCTTCTTTACCGACTAAGCCGACTAATCCGCCTACACATGCATCCCAGACGCACACCATCCAAAGTTACCCCCACTCACGTAAGATAAAACGTGCTCTGCCGACCGTTCGTCGGTAAGAAAATCTTCCAAATGACCATGATCGTCGGTAAAAAATCCGCCAAATGACCATGATTGTCGGTAAAATATTCTCCAAATGACCATGATTGACGGTAAAAATGACTGAAATTGCGGTCGTTTTACCCCTTGTGGGATAAGTTGTGTTCTTTGTCGGTAAAGAAAATCATGCTCATCGAGCGGGATCGATAACTGCATTACCGAGCGCACTCCGTGGATCCTCGAACGTTCGACCGGGAATCCTGACGCCAGTCAGGTTTTGAGAGCTTCCAGAAGGTTCGAGAAGATTCTCACGGCCTTGAACGAATCTAGACTGACAATCAATTCGTCCGACGTGTTTCGACTCGACGGTGAGCGGCATGCAGTCAAAGGATTTCGGTGCGACGTGTAATTCCGAAAGACCCGCTCTGGCCTTGAACGAATTTTAGACAAACAATTCTTGGAATCGTCCGACGAAAACAATACTCGAAGTCGTCCGACGTGTTTCTACTCGACGGTGAGCGGCATGCGGTCGAAGGATTTTGGTGCGACGTTGAATTTCAGAAAACAATTCTCGGAATCGGCCGACGAAAACAATACTCGGAATCGTCTGACGTGTTTCGACTTGACGGTAAGCGGCATGCGGTCGAAGGATTTCCGTGCGACGTTGAATTTGAGACAAACAGTTCTCAGAATCGTCTGACGAAACCAATCCTCGGAATCGTCAGACGAGTTTCGACTTGACGGCGAGCGGCCTGCGGAAAACGGATTGCGGTGTGACGTTGAATTCTGGAAGGTTCTGAAATAAACTCGTAACCAGCGGGACAAAGGTTCTGAAATAACGGTTGATATTGACGATGCAAAATATTTTAATGAAAGAAACAACTCAAGATTACAGTTTCACATGAAATTCATAATGCTGATATATGACTGTTCTCACTCGACGGTATCGTACCCATGCTTTAGGCAATGAGAATGAATAACTGTTCGAGTAGATACCGATTGTCTTTCGTGTTTGAGTAGAAAATTTCGCAGTAACAATACGTTTTGAGCTGCAGAGTTTAAACGTAATATAGCGTGATGCGTACAGTTTGAATTCGTATACGACATTTTATTCAGTTTCCGCAACGATGGACAACCCAAATCCATCAAATCAACGACTTCAACTTTTTCACCCAGAATTTTCTGCAGCCAACTTTTCTTCTTCAAATCTTTTAGGTAAACTGTTGAAGCATCACGCGGCGACATACATTCGATGGTGAAGTCGAGCTTCTCGAAAGGTAAATCACCACCTTCCCAGGAAAGTCCATGATAATTTCGTGACAGCTACAAATTTTTGCTTTTGAATGGAGCGAGTGAATAATTCCAATCGTACGGAGGTTCGAAGAGAAAAATTGACGGGTTGGTATCTTCGTCGAGTGACACAACTGCCAACTCTTTTGGTGTAAAACCGGGACCCGGTCTTCTGAATCGTTGTACGTCGACTATGAACTCCATCGTGAAAAATACTGAATCGATTGTCACAACGTTCAAGGTTTTTATACCAATTTCCTCACCCCACCACTCAGCGGGTTATATTCAATAATGCGATCATGTAAAATCAAGCAGTAGGCAGATGTACCGGTAGGAAAGTTATTCTTAGCCTTAAATTCGATACGAATATCTACCGGTCCAGATTTCAGAGCCTCGTTTTGTTTCGAACAGTCGATGAAAATCAGAGGTTCGTACTGTAGAATTTTGCTCTTGGTCGACAGAGGCTCAGGTTCCTTGCCGTAATAGGTGGCTTGAAAGTTTGCGTACATCTCGTACAGTAATGCAAAGCGATTGTGACTCATGTTCAAGTTCAGGTAACCGTACGGATAATACTCGGAATTCAAGAAGAGCTTGACGTCAGTAATGTTACAGTGATCAAGATGACTGGCATTTTTGCCGGTCTTGTTTCTTCGATTCGTTTGAAAACCGAGCATGACAAATCGCGGTTTTTCCAAATGGGTGGACGTTTTCACAGTCCAAACGTATTTCATGGTTGCTGGTAGCAAAGGATATTCGTACAACTCCCAACTGCGGAAGCTCATGGAGACTGGTGTATCTTTTTTAATGAAATTCAACAGTGCGATTTTTCGTTGATCCGAGAGCTTCACATAGGGTACTAACCATTCCACCTGATCGATCACGATTCTAAAGTCTTCGTCTTGATTTTGAACGATGGCATTTAAATCACTTCTTGATCTTGTAAGAATCCGCTCGTGTTTCGCGTTAACGCTGATCTTGCGATAGTCTTCAGCGAAGCCCAATATCATGCTCAAGGGAATAACTACGTCGTTGCCATCGGCATCACTTAATTTTTTCATTTCCTGAACATTGAGTCATTCAGCATTTTCCATAAGCCAACTTTGACCAAGGTCGAGCGAAGCGAAGCCTTTTAGCTGGCTGGTCAGACCATCGTTTTTACATTTGTCAATCTCTATGGCGTTTAGTTCGTACCGTACATCTTCGGACAAATGACAGATGGCGTTATTGACCAAAGTTGTGATCGCTGCTGCGGTGCCGTCCGATTTGAGCAATTTTCCAGAGATATGCAGCGAACTCTTCCTCGGTAATACGCACAAATCCTGATGCTAAACGGTGATTCGAATCTCATCGCCGTTGTTGAAAGTTGACGATGCGTACGGTTTGTGTGCGTGTATTTCTTGGTGGGCGATTGATTCGTCAAAGACGACAGGTGTTTGAATGCTCATGGTACGTAGCATACAACGAAACAGCAGAATCGCAGTTTTATTTGTCGGAAATTCCTTTTCCAAAAGGTGTCAGCTTCAGACCCAGAGCTATCAGGAACTCCACGTTTCGACGTGTTAGCGGTTCTGGAATCGATCGTTGACTGACTTGATCGGAACATGCTGATTGACTACTATAATTTTTTTTGGACAATCTGTTATATACAATACCCATCTTTTGTAGCGATTTGATGTGCAGTCTCACAGTTATAACTTTTCCGCGAAAATTAACCAGATCTCTGTCTTGATCGACTAACCGAAGCTGTACGTGATCTATGGTCTTGACGGTGATTGGAAGGTAAATGACGTGCGACGGCACTTTCACGATCTTATATTCCGGTGGAATGATAGGGAAAAATTCGTGAATAGTATGCACTTTATGTCCATTGACGTAGGCGCCCGTTGTAATGCTGCATTCGACTCGCAACGCGTTGACCTTGAAAATAGTTACAGGCATATCCGAATGGTGAGTTTGGTTAGCTGCCAATACGCGCGGTGTAAATCCGAGAAGCTGACCAATAGAATCGTCAGGTTCCAAATTTACGATATGGTTACATTTGATTTCGCTGAATAACGTATTATTGTTAGGCTTTATGCTGATTTCAATGTTGCTATTTTTTAACGCGTCTCGAACATACTTTTCAGTATCCTCAATTTCGTAGCTGCCAGTGGATATAGTAATTACCTTATCGGCTACGTATATTTTATTGTGACCGACATCAACATTGGGAATGGAATTAAAGGTTAACAGTTCAATGAGACCAAGAACAAAATTTTTGTTTAGAGCAAGTTCGATCGGAGGAAAATATTGCGCTTCGAGAATCGAAGACGTTCCCGATATCGTTAATGTAAACGAATTATCCATGACTGCAAGTGCTCGACTGAGGTTATTAAAGTACGTGTCATGTTTATATAGCTCATCGCTTAGAAATTTCAGACACAAGTGTCCGCAATAGAACGTACCGTAATCCTGATACCTTTCGTCGTTGTACTGAACGCTACCAACACCGAGATATTTCACGAGGTCTAACGGCGGTTGAAGATGACCGAAACTGTCGAAGTAAACTACATCGCTGCCGCGTTTCTTATATGCAATCCAGTGTGTCCCAGTGCCATCTTTATCGTCGAGATTGAATACAGCTGTTTTGTTTTTACGCGGCCCGGTTTTGGGCATTTCGTTGCGCATAAAGACACCTCGGAAGTATGGAAATCTCATGATTTTTGCATACTTCAGCAAATCCCAATCGGTCAACGCTCGGCGTGGTAGCTTGACATTCAGGTTTTTGAATGATGAAGACCGAAACCCTTTTTATAAAGTTTGAGATGGAGACCTTTACCTAAGGCGATCGCTTTCATCGTTTTGTTATGCCGTTTGCTTTCCTCCAATTCTCGTTTAGCCGCGCTCGCATCGTTTACAGCCTTTGCTATACCCGCAGCACCTCCCGCTAACGCACCCGTAGCGCTGAGACCGGCAAAAATAGGTATGAGAAAAGGTAGAAATCCGCCAACTTTTGAGGGTACTGGTAGAACGCGCGGTGATCGACCATTATGTTTACCACCTTCTTTTTTCACAGCTCTTCGAGCACTTTTGAGTGCAGATTTGATGCTCGTTTTCGCGTCGTAGCTTCGAATCATAGACTGTTTTGCCGTTCGTATGATTTTGTTCTAGGAAACGTTCTTAGGTTTTCGACGCCCCCTGCCTAACTTTGTTTTCACCTTCATCGTGTTAGCTACAGCTCAAGCGGCTGCCCTCTCACACAAATTTGCGTCCTTCGCGAGAACCCGTTTCCAGGCTTTTTCGGCTAATATTTTATCCGCAACGCTTCTAGCTTCAAGGTTCTCACGATTTTCTGAGTACGCTATAACGTGTTCCTTACACGCTGCATCGAGAGGATTGATACCTGAATCGCCTTCCGCGAGTTTCTTCGTCAACTTGGTACAAGGACCGCAGTATTGGTAACCGGAAACATGCAACTCGATCGGAAGTTTGTTGATAATGCTATTTACCAAACCTTTCTCACTTGATCGCTTTTTTGACGATCGCTTACGATCACGTGTGTGCACAATCATGTCCGCTCGGCGACTGAACGAAAGTTGTTATAGTCGATGCATTTATATAAAATCCAGCCAGTCACGTTCGAGATGAGGTTCGAGACACAATCGACCAAGTTGCCCAAGGTGAATTTTGACGAATTTACGCAGCAGAGTACAAAACGGAAAAAACGTCATGGCGAATTGTTGCCGACTAGTGTGCGTGCGGTATTCTGCGGACCATCTGTCTGTGGCGAAACCAACGCATTATTCGCGCTCATAACGCATCGTTTACTCAAAATCTCTCAATCAACCGGAATGCAAGTTTCTGAGTCAAGTGCTCGAAAATGTCGACGGTGTTGAGTATTACCCCTTTAACGAGCATGAGCACGTCATTGCACTGAACGAGACAAAACCTAACTCGATCATGATATTCGATGACGTAGCGTGCGAGAAGCAGGATAACATACGCGCGTACTTTTGTATGGGTAGACATCACGATGTAGACTGTTTCTATCTTTGTCAGACGTACGTTTGAACCCCTAAGCATCTCGTGCGCGATAACACGAACTTGCTGGTCTTATTCAAACAAGACGAGATGAATCTGAGACATGTGTACAACGATCATGTAAACACCGATATGTCGTACGTAGAGTTTAAAGACTTGTGTGCGGCATGCTGGAACGGTAATGAATATGGCTTCGTAGTGATCGACAAGGATAGAGAGCTCGGTAATGGTCGTTATAGGAGGGGATTTGACAATTTCATAAACATGACAAAAGAATACAATACACGATCTTCGAAGACGACGAAAAAGTAGCTTTCCAGAACTAGTTGTGTCAACATGCAGGAAATTCGTAAGGAAAAAGAAGTCTTGCATCGTATCGCTCAAGCGAGTAATGCGATTCGTCGTAAGCACAAAATCCTTGAGACGGGAAAAGAGTCGCTGCAGGAAACAATGACGGATGTCTTTAAACCTGTGGTGACCCCGCTGCAAGAATTAGTCAATGTCTCTCGAGGCACGAAACTTGTCAAGGAAGAGGTGAAGGAAGAACTCGAAACTGAAACAAAGGATGAGTGGAAGAACGAAATGGAAGCAGAAGATTCTTTTGCAACTGCAGAGAAAGAGGATCAAACTGTCACGGAGTCGTCGGTGAGATTAGAGGATGAATATCTTGGGATGCTCACCGATAAACAAAGACAGCACGAGTTGGATACCGTGTACGGGGTACGGACTCTTTCTACTGCCGGGCTGATGGTTGGTGACTCACCGATAAGCTTCGAGTGCGATTCCGTTCGCATAGGCGGCACGCTCTATCCGAAAACTCAAGGACTGCTGGAGCTGCTGTTTAATAAGATTCCCAACAGCGCTCACGTTACACACAACGACAGGGAGAATTGCAGAAATATCCTTCTCGCAACAAATGCTCACAGAAAGTACTATAGCGCCACCGAGCCTATCCGAAACGCTCAGAGCGCCAAATTGAAGCATTTAATTGCTGAGCTGCTCAATATTTCTACGTCAGGCAAAGACGTATCACCATCGTCACAGATTTCGAAGCGTACGGGCGAAGGTGTTCTGCTACCTCAGGCTTGGGTTACTCGACAAGGTGTTAGAACAGATAATATTTTCTGGGACGACGCTGACGAGCTGGTGGAACGTCTTCGTTTGCTTACGGCATCTCAAGCGGCTGGGAATACAAATCACAACAATGAAATCATGTCGATTCTGGAAGAATTACGGGAAGCCGGAATCATTTATTAGCCAATTCTCGTCGACTCTGCAATCATTTACGAGATGAGCGTCGACGTGTTTGGAAGACAGCTGAATAAAAACACAGCTGCGAGCAGTTGCGGTCCTCCGAGTGTCGGGCTTCAAATAACAGCAGACGGGCATTAGGATATACGGAACAAGAGACTGTGCAATGTCGCAGATCCCGCAAAGCCGAACAATGCTGTAACTTTGAGAACCTTAAGACGAAAATTCAGTGTGTTGCAGAAACAAATCGACAACCTTAATCAAATGATCAAAGCTTTGGAGATCACCACGGAGAAAGCCTTGGATACCTTTTACACAGACTTCAAAACAGGCAGAGACCTGTCGATTCGAAACGCTGAAATCATTTCCAAATTAGACACCAGACTAATAGCGTTGGAATATGAACCAGAAAAAGCAAGCACTGGTGACGGAACTGCATAAACCTGCACGCCGGAATTACCCGCGTCGACGTGTAGCCGTGCGCGGCATCGACGAGACCCGGCAGGCGGATCTTGTTGATATGACGTCATACGCTGGACAAAACAAAGGCTATAAGTACATGCTCACAGTCATTGATATCTTTTCAAAGTATGCGTGGGCTATACCGATAAAGAGCAAGTCTGGAAATGATGTTACGAAGGCAATAGAATCTGTGCTTGTCCAAGGACGCGTACCGAAAAATTTACACGTCGACTGAGAAACGGAATTTTACAAATCAAAATTTGAATCGCTTATGACACGCTACGGAATCAAACTTTACTCCACGTACAGTAATTTGAAGGCTTCGATCTGTGAACGTTCTGATCGCACGCTGAGAGGTGAAATGTGGACACAGTTCAGCATGCAAGGAAGCTACAAGTGGCTCGACATCTTATCTTATTTGGTTTCGGCTTACAACAACGCCAAACACCGAACCATAAGAATGAAACTGTCGGATGTCACCGTTGCCAACGGAAGGCTGTTATTACGTCAGGCGTACGGATGGCTTCGAGCGATACCTACCCTATCGGCAAAATTCAAATCCGGCGACAAAGTTCGGTCAGCAAATTCAAAAATGTCTCCGAGAAAGGTCACACTCCCAATTGGACGACTAAAATATTTACGATAAGTCGAGTGGAAAAAACTCATCCTGTGACGTACAAGCTCAAAGACTACCGAGATCAACCCATCGCTGGTGGTTTCTACGAACAAGAGCTCCTCAAGGTTAAACATCCGGATATCTATCTGAGGGAGAAGGTGCTCAAGAAGCATGGAAGAAAAATATACGTTAAATGGTTAGGTTTTGACAATACACACAACAGTTGGATAAACGAATCGGACATGTAACATTTAAATAAATCAATTTTGTGTAAAAAAACGTATGTGCCTCTTTATTTTATACCCGACACATAAAAGTATGCATCTTCATTCTTTTAGACGATCGACAGACATATGCATGGTTGTACAATTTTTTATATTTCGGAGCGTTCTTATTCACCATCCTACATAATAATAATATTTTATACATCATGATACAGTTATGAATTAAGTCCTACATAGATTACGATACGGTAATTACAAAGCTAAGACGTAGGTTTGTAACCCCACGGAAGCGTGTCGGTTTTGTTTTGAAACACGATCCGCTTGTCGTCATTCCAGCTCAGTGCCACTTTCTGCTGTTCTACGGTGTATACCTCCTGCTTTCGACTCAATATCAAATGCTGATTTTAGGATAGATTTTCACGTTTCGACGTACATTCCAAATAATCGTTGAAAGTTATCTTTCTCAACGCTGATCCTCTAACACCTTTGGCACGTTTATCGTCTTTCTCATCTCCCAAGACTCGGAATGCGTACAATTTAGCTCGTAATCCCACAAATTCCAACATTATTTCCCCGTTATTCTCGTCTTCCATCAAGCCGAGAACTTTTCTGTTTGCACGAGGCATTCCGTAAACGTTGTCAAGCGGATAATCAGACGTGTCGAATTTATGCAAGTCCTCCTTCATATGTTCGTATATGTCGGGGACGGTCAAGTTGAAAATCAAACTGTCGGTATCCGTGTACATTAATTTTGCTCAGTTGCCAAATTTCTGCTTAATATAATTATAATGAAAATCATAGAAATATGTTCTAGACAGATCCAGGATGGAGAAACCTGCACACAATGGTTTATTCAATTCGACTTTCGTCTTACTTATTTCGACGATATTCATCTCTTTGTCCAAAACGGTGCAGCTGTGAAAACGAGGCTTGGCTATGTTAGCTCTAGCACCGTACCGTCCATCCCATTCGGTGATCAACCATACATCTCTGTACTTTTGCACGTTTTTCATTGTTTTGCCAAAAACTGCGTTATTCATCAGTTTGTAAAAATTTTTCTCGAATTCGTCGTCAGATTTTTTCCGCAAATCGGCGTTCAAATCTATATATTTTTTGAGCCACGGGGTTTGCCTGAATTTGAGAACTCTGTGAATTTTGAGTAATTTTAAGCCTAATTGTAAGCATTGTTTCAAAACGCTGTAGTGAACAACGTAGTTTTTCTTGGAAAGTAGCGTGGGTGTCAATTTTCGCTGTATATTGTTCGAAATTGCAGGTACATGGTGCTCCCGACACAATGGTAAATCTTTATGAGTTTTATGCAGTTCCGCAGGATATTCCAAATCTACCTCCAGCATATAACCAAACTCCGCATCGTCCGAGATGGTAAGAACGTCGCATTGTCTGAAGTCTGATACCCATTTGAAGAAACTGAATCGCAGAGCAAAGCTCATAGCAGCACCGTATAAATTATTAACGTCAAAGTACATGAGATACGATTCTTCGACCTCAGGATTGAATTCCTCTCCCATATATCTATTGTTGGCCTTTGCGTATCTGTTGGAACACTGTGATACACCACCTCGAATACCTTTTCCGATAAACGTAGCCATGTCTATGTCGGTGAGAAGCTCGAGTTCGATGCCTGTACATCTTAACATTGCATCAAACGACAGACCGGGCGCTGTGTAGTAATTCAATGAGTCTAGTTTGTACGTCGTCCAACAATTCTGTCGAAAATTTTGAAAAACGTCAGCCAGTAAAAACTCGTCCGTCTGTAAATACAAGTCCGAATACTCTACTGAAGTTTGGACGTTAAAAGTTTGCCATACGTCGCACGCGTGTGCGTAACCGTCGTCTGATATATTCCGGTCATTCAATTTTGAATAAAACTGTTCTTTGGCTGGTAAATGTTCCTCCTCGAGCTTTTCCCAACTGTCTATGTATTCGTACGGGAAGACACCTTTCCTAGTCAATAACCGAAATTTGTTCAAGCTACTGCAGAATTTACGTGTTATTGTTTTTTGACAATCGTCCAGATACGATGATAATTTATCGAGACTGCTAGGCATGAAACGGTACGAATCTATGAAACGGAACGTTACATCCGTTCTCTTAACGAATTTAGTGAAGGAAATGTACTTTTCTTTATCAACAGGTAATAGTTCAACAGTACCTTCGAATGACGTTGCCAGGGCTTTGATCAGAAAATGTGAATCGTAACCCGACAGATTGTGGAATATCACTGGGATATTGTGCGAATTTTGATAATTTAGATTACAGCTGCGGTGAGCAGCACCACGGTACGTTCCCATGAAATGACAGTGATCCCGATGTTTCACGTCTGTGGGTGTAAACGGTTTTTCACAAATATGACAGACCGCCGATCAATCAAATTCGTTGATCTGATTGAAATTTAGTGGTTCCATCGGTACAACAGTCTTGTAGTATCCCTCCACCGAATTTGCCAATTCCTTCAACTCGTTTACAAACCATTGTATGCAAGTTTCTCCGCGAATAATTTTTAATTTTGGAAGCGAATCGTCAAACGCACAATGCAGTGTTACCAATATTTTTCATACAGTTGTGGGTAAAACGATAGAACAATAATTGGTTACCCTACGGCGCAGTCACTAACCTAAATAATTAGATAGAGAGAGAGATACTAAGGGAGAAAGATACGATTGTTGGGCGCCAGACGCGCATGCGTCAAAAATAGATAATTAGAGAAAAAGACAACGGTAAAGGTAAAGGTAATAGATAAAGGTAAGGTCAGGTTCTACGACCGTTTTGCACAGTTTGCTCAGAGAGACCAGATAATGGTAGAGGGGGGGAGTCGAATCCAATAGATGAAATAAGAAACAGGTGAAGCAGGAATAATGTCAAATATATTAAGCCAGAAGCGATAAGTTTAATGACAAGCAAGCAGCTGAAGAGATTGAGATACAATTACGATAAATGCGATAATTAATAATATTTACAGCCAGAGAAAAGTTAAGCGAGAGAGTTAACAAATAACGGAACGTTTTCCGAATAAGCGGGAAATATGCGCAAGCTCGCGATACTAACGGTAATGATTAACACGGTTTTATGATAGATAGGCAGAACAGAAAAAGATATACTGTACTTAAATTAAGCGGTAAGCAAATAAATCATAAAATATGAGAGGCGATTATAAACACATGCGAAATACAACAATTGTGATAGTTATCACATTACCATAATGATCAGAAATAGGCAGACAGGGAATTATGAATTACAAGATAAGTTCAAGCGACAGGTCAAATAGAAAATTATCATAAAATATAGAGAATAACAGATAATACGTAGTCTCTAGTTTGCGGTAAGTGCGAGAGAAAGAGAGATAATATTCGGTACGATAAAAGGCAATTCAAGGTAAGACAAACAATATTCAAGATAATTAATATGCAACGTACGGCAAACCAAATAGACTACGGACAACTACGGTCAGCGATATTAGCGAAGAAAATAGTGAAAAAGATGTTATGCGATACGGCACAATACTCCAATGTCAAATGAACGACGAGCGGGACCGCGCAGCGATATAAGATCGCTCCCGCGGTACACTCACTAAGATACGATAATCAACGATAATAGGTAAAGAGACAGATAGAAACTAATCAGAGAAAATATAGCAAAATACCAATGCTCAGTAGCTAAGATGAAAATTGATCCTTCAACGGAACGCGCTGCTAGACAGCGATATGAAACATTCAAATATTCCAGAAGAGAAAGATAATAAAATAAACAATAGTCACTACAATGCGTAAGTAATAGTCAACTAGTCGCGAAGTTACTTGCAATAAGACAGAGAAAGGGACAAGATAAGAGATAAGAGAGAATAAGGTACGAGCCCAGGTGGCTCAAGCAGACCAACTGCAAGATAAAGAGAAAAGATACGAGCCCAATTGGCTCAAGCAGACCAACTGCAAGGTAAAGAGAGAAAGAGATAGAGGTAAAGGTACGATATATTGCAAGTAATCTCGTGGCTTCACAAAATAGAAAAGGAACCTCACTAACGTGAAAGAAGATAGAAACTGGTATAGAATGCGATATAGATGCGATAATGATACGAGAAACTTTCTAACGAGAACACGTCTGTTTACTGCGAAAACTGAACGTAGAGTGACGAGATGAGCGATGATCCTGATTTTCGTCGAGCTGCTGTCACGTGGTTCTTCCTCAAATTTGCAGTATTTCAATTGGACCAGCAGGTCGCGTAGGCCTGGTCCACGGGTAGGCGGCGATAATCCCTCGCCGCTTGTTTTTCTTTTCCCTCGACGACAGGTATCGAGGTATCGGGACGTCGGAAGGTGGTTAGAGGTGTTTTCCTTCAGCTATGCGGTATCGTTGGTGAGAGGGGGGGGGGGGGGGGGGGGGGTCGTACTGCTCATGTGTTGCGATATTGAGGTGTGCGGCAATATTACGTCACCGGTCCTTTGGACTTGCGATCGACTGTAACTCACTCCTTGCTTTACTGGTACTCCCCGTTGTAGCTATTTCGTCGGCGCTGCATCCCGGCCCTCGCTCATCGAAGCCCTCATGCCGGAACGATCTGGTGGTGATGGCCCTCAACCCGGATTCCCACACTAGATCCACCAGATCCACGTGGTCAGCATATCATTAGCCTATTTCACGCCGCAGTCCTTCGATAAGACGGTTCGTGAAGAGAAAACCGTCTTCTATTGGATAGTCAACGACTTAGTAGATGTTAGGGTCGGTTCAGCTCCAGGCTTCCATCGGGAGTGGTTTCAGCGGTATTCGTTCGTCTGTAGTCGGTTGTGGTCGATGTTGAGCTGGTACGTGACCCCTGTCAGGCAGTGTCCTGGTATCTTGACGCGAAGGTCTCGCGGATGGTTCTCGAAGAGCATTACAGAATTAGAAAATAGCATACAATTAGCTTAGTAAAGAGAATTCAACTTAAAGATAATTAGTCGTTCATTTTTGGAGTATTGGCCTCAGACGTGCTTTCGTTATTTTTAGCGATATCTGCACCTAGGGAAATGCGATAATTAAATAAAGCGACGGGGTACGAAATACCACGTCACAGCAGATAGTAAGCTTTACTATACGGAAGATGCTTTTGATAAATTGTTCTATTTTCCCAAAAACTTTCATGTGTGGGCTGCAGTAAACATTCTAGATCTGCGTAAACGCAAAAAGGAACGGTTTCTTTGTGCTTGAAATTTTTGAATTTGAGAAT
The DNA here is from genome assembly GCF_021901495.1 of Neodiprion virginianus. Taxonomy (NCBI): domain Eukaryota; kingdom Metazoa; phylum Arthropoda; class Insecta; order Hymenoptera; family Diprionidae; genus Neodiprion; species Neodiprion virginianus. The sequence continues at coordinate 14,582,185 of NC_060881.1, read as the reverse complement.
CTTGTCCTCTTCTGTTGATAAGATGACTTTGGTTTTGTTTTAAATTCATGCAATCAACTCGGTGCTTTAACAAACACCCTTCAGATTCGAAGTGTGATAGATACCCATCGCACAACCATGTACGACATTTATGTTCAGAAATTTGGGAACGTGTCAACCGCGATAAATTCCGAATCCATTCAAAATGATGTGTTACATTCTTTTCAATATTTTCCACACTATCATTGTCATCGTCGTTTTCAGACTCTATTACTAAACGATGGATTGTAGGCTCATCAGACTTGTTTCGACTTAAATAAATGGGTACAATTTCACTGCGCTTTTGTTTTTCCGCACTATCTATACCATAAACGTTAATTGAAAGTTTGTTAAGTTTCTCAAATTTTGGAATCTGGTCTCAAGACATTGAAAAATGCAAACCGTCATATTGTAGCACTGAGCTAAAATGTGGATATGAAGTAATTTTATTGGGATTTTTGTTGTTGGTCGGAAAGAGGGCTGCGGTGACCGACCAGAGGAAGCAATACGCGTCTCTGTTGCGGATGTTGACGACAGCCTTCTTATCTCAAATATCTTTGGGTAGTGGTGTGTATGTGAACACACTGCCTCGGAGTCGCACGTACTTGTTGATATTTACAGTGAAATTGATTATTTCAGTCAGCGACCAATCAGAGTCTCTCTCTTGAAAATCTTCCACCTTGGCCAACACTTTTTGCTTTACGTTCTCTTCGAACCACCCGTGTATGTCAGCTGGCTGGAGGATGATCTGGTTTCTGGTGTTAGAATATTTCATTTACTCAACAAGTTCAGCGTTTTTCGTTATATTGAATTTACAACATAAGACACAGTTTGCTTTCAACCTTCCAACTTTTCGTAGCATTTTCTTCAGTCTTGCAACGACAAGGTGTTTCGCATCTTCCAAAAACCTGTTCAATCTTTATGCCGCAGATTGATAATGGCTCCCGTTCGAATTCGACTCTCGAAAGCTGTCTCCAAATCTTCCCACCATACTCGATCGCTTCTTCGTCGGCTTCGTAATCCGTCACCCACTTTTTGAAACTGTTGAAATTTGACTGTCAACGATTTCGGGATTCCAATTGTGGTCAAAATTCTTGTCTTCTTCCCGATCGTTGAAGCGTTGTTGCGTAAGATTTCATTCAATTTCCTGATATTTTGGGTACCGAATCGAATTCATTTTGCAATCTCTGCCGGTGACGATTTTTCAGACAAAATCTTGAACGCCGTTTCCATAATTTGTATCAATTTCAAACACATTTCGGAATCCATGTTTCTTCTTCTTTCGATCACACACACTTGACAAAGATAGAGTTGCAAATCTTGCTCTAGAATGACCGCTCTACGCTGACATGGTCCCTTTTATGGGTAAACACCGACGTGACTCACACCGAGGCGGCTTCTTCACAGGGCTCACAAACTCAACGTTGCAGCGCAATCCGTTGTCCGCAGGCCGCTCGCCGTCAAGTCGAAACTCGACGATTCCAAGTATTATTTTCGTCGACCGCGTACCTCCATCCTTTTTCTGATGACGTTTGAATTTTTCCGCGAGTGCTCTCAAGAGTCCGATCGTTGTGATAATTCTCGTCTTTTCTCCAATCGACGAAACCTTTCGCAAAATTTTGTTGAGAAACCGAATATATATCTATGTATCATATTTATTACTTTTTTTATAAAATTAATAAAGACTTGTCAAACGAAATCTCTACTGCGCCTCAACCTTGCATCTCATTCTGGACTAATCTGTACACCAATGTCATCATGTTTTACATTTCTAGAGCGATAGTAACCCAACACCGCAGATCCTTGGCTCTGAATGTATACTACCGCAGCTATCGGTCGACTTTGCACTCTAGTCTTGTCTTAACCCGTCGAAAATTCATCGTAGAGTTCACATTACAGTTACAAGACGCAAACGCAGCTCAAAAGCCTCCATCGTTGCTTAGTGGTTTTCGAAGTAGCATTTTCTTAGATTTAAAGACTTAATTCTAGATGCAATTACAAGGTAAAAAACGTACGTGGGATTAGAAGTATACAAGATGGTTAGGCGATGAATGAAAAAATATTCATAATTTTAATCTTTTTTTTCTTTTGTTTATTGAACGTCAGACATCCACAGGACACTGAATATTTGAATGTGATACTCAGATTATACGTATACGAATTCAAGTTGACCGTACGGTCCGCCAAGATAGCGTAGATGCAAACGTATCTCCTTACTGGCCTGTCGTCACCTTCTGGAACAAATCTTCATCGTCTTGGAGGGCCTTGGTCAGTCGGTTGGGTAGAAAAATCGTGAAAGAGTCCTCCAAGTCCAGAACGATTTTATCACCAAATTTCGTTTTAACCCGACGAACGCCACTGACTCGGTATTCGAAGTATACTCCGAGGTCCGGAAGCTTTTTCAAGGGCAGAAGTGTCTCGAGGCGAGCGACTTCGTTCAATTTTGAAAAGTCCATGACCGTTACTGTCGCATTGTACGTGCTCAAAATCTCTTGTGAGTTGATTGAGGTCAGATCTGATTTTCAGCAGATGTTTTACTTCTCCAATATTCTCGATGAGCAGTTCTAGTCGTTTCTTCAATTCACGCTGTTGTTCCGAAGCACTTCTCATTTGCAAGAAGAAGATTTAGTTCTGTTTTATTTGGAGTTCTCTTCATGAGAGCTGAAGGTGCAAGACTGTCTTTCTGACCTGAAATTCAGCCTTTTATAGCCGTATTCCTCCGGAGAGGCACACCGAATCCTTGAAAAACTTCTAGAAGCTACCGAAATGATGTGTCTTCGATTGTACGTGAGAACCTTCCAGAATTCAACGTCGCAGCGCAATCCGCTGTCCGCAGGCCGCTCGCCGTCAAGTTCAAACTCGTCGGACGATTCCGAGTATTGTTTTCGTCGGACGATTCCAAGAATTGTTTGTCTAAAATTCGTTCAAGGCCAGAGCGGGTCTTTCGGAATTACACGTCGCACCGAAATCCTTTGACTGCATGCCGCTCACCGTCGCGTCGAAACACGTCGGACGAATTGATTGTCAGTCTAGATTCGTTCAAGGCCGTGAGAATCTTCTCGAACCTTCTGGAAGCTCTCAAAACCTGACTGGCGTCAGGATTCCCGGTCGAACGTTCGAGGATCCACGGAGTGCGCTCGGTAATGCAGTTATCGATCCCGCTCGATGAGCATGATTTTCTTTACCGACAAAGAACACAACTTATCCCACAAGGGGTAAAACGACCGCAATTTCAGTCATTTTTACCGTCAATCATGGTCATTTGGAGAATATTTTACCGACAATCATGGTCATTTGGCGGATTTTTTACCGACGATCATGGTCATTTGGAAGATTTTCTTACCGACGAACGGTCGGCAGAGCACGTTTTATCTTACGTGAGTGGGGGTAACTTTGGATGGTGTGCGTCTGGGATGCATGTGTAGGCGGATTAGTCGGCTTAGTCGGTAAAGAAGGTGTTTCTACGCAGAACCCCCCTTGTTTATCTACTGAGAAATCAAGTTTGCGCAGTTACCATACGCTGGCATTAACTCATCAAAAGTTACAACCGAAAATCGGAGAATTTTGATTGCCATTTCTCTCTGGTTGATCTCACGTTTATTCAGCTGCGTTTTTCGAGTTACTGTATGTCCAATTATTCAGAAAAGTGTTATTATGATCAAATCTTGGACCAAAACTTTTCGGCTCTAAAACTGGAGAAATAGTAAGACATTTTTGGCGGAATCTTTGCGAATTCGACAAGTGTTGGTATAGGTTCTTCAATGCACTGTCTCGACGTCATTTTGCTGAAGAAATTGATTTTGCGCAGTCACAATACGCTGCTATTGACTTATCAAAAGTTACAACCGAAAATCGGAGCATTTAGATTGCTTTTTCTCCGCGGTTGATCTGACGCTTATTCGGCTGGGTTTTCCGAGTTACTGGATGGCCAATCAGTCACAAAAGGGTCATTATAATCAAATCTCTGACCTGAACTTTTTGGCACCAGAACTGGAGAAATAGTAAGACATCTTTCGCGAAATCTCTACGATTTCGACAAGTGCTGTAATCGGTATTCTAATGCACTGTTCCGACGTAATTTTGCCAGAGAAATCGATGTTGCGCAGTTACAATATGCTGCCATTACCTCATCAAAAGTTGCAACCAAATATCAAAGAATTTTGATTGCCATTCCTCTGCGGTTGATCTAACGCTTATTTGGCTGTGTTTTTCGTGTTGCTGTGTGTCCAATTAGTCAGAAGAGTGTCATTATAATCATATCTTAGACCAAAACTTTTCGGCACAAAAACTGGAAAAATAGTACGACATTTTTATCGAAATCTTTGCGATTTCAACGAGTGTTGGAATAGGTTTTCCAATGCACTGTTTCGACGTAATTTTGCCGAAGAAATTGATTTTTCGCAGTCACAATACGCTGCTATTGATTCATCAAAAGTTACAACTGAATATCGGAGAATTTTGATTGATATTCGTCTGCGGTTGATCTCACGCTTATTCGGCTGCGTTTTCCGAGTCACTGTGTGTCCAATCAGTCAAAAAAGGGTCATTTCAATCAGACCTGGAACGAGAACTTTTTGGCTCCAAAACCGGAGAAATAATAAGACATTTTCGGCGAACTCTTCGCGATTCCGACAAGTGCTGTGATGGGTATTCTCATGCACTGTTCCGACGTAATTTTTCGAGAGAAATCGATTTTGCGCAGTTACAATACGCTGCTATCAACTCATCAAAAGTTACAACCGAAAATGGGAGAATTTTGATTACCATTCCTCTGCGGTCGATCTAACGATTATTTGGCGGCGTTTGTCGAGTCACTGTGTGTCCAATTATTCAGGAAAAGGTCATTATAATCATATATGAGACCTGACCTTTTCAGCACCAAAACTGCAGAAATCGTAAGACATTTTTGGCGGCATCTTTTCGATTCCGACAAGTGCTGGAGTAGATTTTCTCCTGCACTATTCCCAAGCAATTTCGTACGGAAAATTGATCAGGCGAATTCACAATACGCTGCGATAAACGCATCAAGAGTTACAACCGAAAATCGGAGAATTTTGACTGCCATTCCTCTGCGGTCGATCTAACGCTTATTTTGCTGCGTTTTTTGAGTTACTGGGTGTCCAATCAGTCGGCATAGAGTCATTTGATCTGAGTCTGAGACCAAAACTTCACGGTTCCGAAACTACAGAATTAGTTAGACGTTTTTGGCGAAATCTTGCCGATTCCGAAAAGTGCTGGAATAGGTTTCCTTATGTACTATTTTGACGTAATCTTGCTAGAGGAATCGATTATGTGCAGTCGGAATACACTGCGATTCACGCATCTTAAGTTACAACTGAAAATCCGGGAATGTTGATCGCAATTTGTCTGCGGTCGATCTCACGCTTATTCAGCTGCGTTTGCTGAGTTCCTGAGTGTCCAATCAGTCAGGAAAGGGTCATTTCAATCAAACCTGGAACCAGAACTTTTTGTCTTTGAAACTGGCGAGATATCAGGACATTTTCGGCGGAATCTTTGCGATTGCAACAAGTGGTGTGATGGGTATTCTCATGCTCTGTTCCGACGTAATTTTGCCAGAGACATCGATTTTGCGCAGTTACATTACGCTGCCATTTACACATCAAAAGTTACAACCAAAAAACGGAGAATTTTGTATGCCTTTCCTCTCCGGTTGATCTCACGCTAGTTCCGTTGCGTTTTCTGAGTTCCTGGGTGTCCAATCAGTCAGGAAAGGGTCATTCTGATCAAACCTCAAACCTGAACTTCTTGGCTCCAAAACTGAAGAAATAGTAAGACATTTTCGGCTGAATCTTTGCGATTGCGACAACTGCTGTAATAGGTGTTTTCATTCACTGTTCCGACGCAATTTTGCCAGAGAAATCGATTTTGCGCAGTAACAGTACGCTGCTATCAACTCATCAGAAGTTACGAACAAAAATCGTAGAATCTCGATTACCATTCCTCCGCGGTTGATCTAACGCTCATTCGGCTGCGTTTCCCGAGTTACTGGGTGTCCAATCAGTCAGAGAAGGGTCATTTTAATTGAATCTGAAACCATAACGTCTCGGCTTCGAAACTCCAGAAATAGCAAGTCATTTTTGGCGAAATCTTGCCAATTTCGACAAGTGCTGGAAAAGGGTTCCTCATGTACTATTCTGACGTAATCTTGCTAGAGGAATCGATTGGGTGCAGTCAGAATACACTGCGATTCACGCATCAGAAGTTACAACTGAAAATCGGGGAATGTTGATCGCCATTTGTCTGCGGTCGATCTCACGCTTATTCCGCTGCATTTTCTGAGTTCCTGAGTGTCCAATCAGTCAGGAAAGGGTCATTTGAATCAAACCTGGAACCTGAAATTCTTGGCTTCGAAACTGGAGAAATCGTAAGAAATTTCCGGCGGAACCTTAGCGATTGCGACAAATGCTGTAATAGGTATTCTCATGCACTGTTCCGACGTAATTTTGCCGGAGACATCGATTTTGCGCAGTTACAATACGCTGCTATCATCTCTCTAAAACGATCCAACGCTCAGTCGACTGCGTTTTCCGAGTGACTGGGTGTCCAATCAGTCAGAAAAGGGTCGTTTCAATCGAATCCGGAACCAAAAGGTCTCGTCTTCAAGACTACAGAGATAGTAAGAAATTTTCGGCGAAATCTTGCCGATTCCAACAACTGCTGGAATAGGTTTCCTTGTGTACTGTTACGCCTCGACGTACCGCCTTGGCGAACCTTTTTCAAAATTCCATTTTACTTTATTTCTTTGATTCCTTCAATGCACAAATATTATTTCATCAAAATCTCATATTCCTATAACGGCGAGTTTCACCCCTCCTGGCAAAAGTTACGTAGAGACCAACAATGATCCCTCGTATAAGGTTTAACTTACTTCTGTTCAACTGGTACCAGGAACAGAGATAAGGGACTGCTGAATTAGCATCAGTAGCGCTTAGTCTGGAAATATCCCTTTTCTCAAGTTGAAACTGTAATCAATAACTAGGATAAACCACTAGCTTTGGAACCACTAAATCAAAATAGATTACTTATTAGGATGTTTGAATGAATGTGTGAACATTGCATGTATACATCTATCGTTTATATCTTCAATGTGTCACCGACTAGATTGAGAATCGTCGGAACACCGTCGAAGAGCGAGAAGTAACGCTGACCATGTGGATTCGGGCGCTAGGAGGTCGCCCTCGGACCTCATTGGCTAATTACCGTTGCAACTTATTACAACTGCAGCTCCTTGGACCCTCGGGCCCAAGAAGCCGCGTCTTTCGTCTGTCAAGTCGCGAGGTGCGTGGACGTCAACCCGTATTAGCCCTTCTTGAGCAATAGCAGCGTTCGGAAAATCTTAGTTGTGACCGGCCTCAAGTCTCGCGCTAATTCGTCAAATTCGAGCATTCAGTTATTCTGTTAGCTGCAGAAGACTCACTATCTTCTACGTTTCCATCTTTTCTGTGCTTCACTAAATCTCATCATTTCAAGAATAGACATTTTTATGCCATTCCATTTTCCATGATCAAATTCAGTTCGGCCCTGATTCAACCGAATCAGGTAATTTTAAGTGCTAATAATAATAATTACACTATCATTTTTAATAAATAATCGTTGGAATCATTTTTAACATACATCAAAATCAGCAAATTGACACTTTCAACTATAGCTTTCAAAAATAAGATATCATTCTAAGTCTACAAAGACTAAGTGACCGACGTTCAACATCGTTCGATTGATCAACTCTTCCGAACTTGAGGTGAGGCCCTGGTCCAGAATTGTACTGACGCAGACCGACACGATTCGACGGCTCTCAATCTCGTCGACCGATTCACCCGAAGATAAGTCAATCCGAGTGTTAATCTTCGAAATTGAACAAATTCTTGTTTCACCTTTGTAATCAAAATTTAGTTAAGTAATATTCATTTAAAAGCAAGTCTAGAATTGGTGGCTAGCTTCACTACCCTCAATTAAATCATACTTATTGTTCCCAAGAATTAACCAACAAGACTTAACAATAGGATGTATAATTGATTTAAGATAATCTAAAAAGAGAGATACAATATCGAATAATCACGACCAGCTAGTTATAACCATCGTTCAGAGTAGATGTTCCTGGTACCAAATAATAATATGCTCTAGAATAGAATAACACACGATTTGTATAAACTCGAACACTTAATAAATTGTTACTTTCGGCTCTTATGTCATTATCAGCATTGATTGTTACCAGACATTTCGATCACCAAATCGGAACAGAATATGATTCATCTTTCACCGGTTGAATCATAATAAACCATTTATTTTGAACGACCTTTTTTCCATTTTCATCATTATAAAATTGCCTCAACAATTTGAACAAACCTCACAGACCTGTACAGAACTATAGCAACACGATCGTACAAATTACCGGCTTATCGAAAGGTAGGTCTTTTCTCAGTTTTAATATTTATTCATTGTCATTACGTGGGAGCTTGATTATTCAATCAATCATTCACTACCACCGCTCAGTACACTCTCACCCCCACGTAACACAAGAATTGATGGCAGCGGTTGGATATTGTTGCTAAAAGTGAGATTTGTCTAAATAAAAATAAAAAAAAAATGAAAAAAAAAATTCTAGTTTTTGTGTTGAAATTGAAAGACTGGTCTAACGCATGAAAAAACAAGGTATCTTTCTTTCTAGATAATAATTATATAATTAACGACAAATTGTGCATGAAACTCCGCGATTTATTACTTGTGTATTTGTATCTCGTATACGTCATAATATCCTTATATCGTATATTGCCGAATTTTCCACCGGTCATTTGTGTAATGACTGTGTTCTCAATATTCACCTTAAAGTTGGTCTGAATTATTTCGTGTGCATAAACAACCCGTTACGATTTTGAAATGCCTAGCGACACGGGAAATCAGAGTGCGGAACGAACCAATGTATCCGCCCCAGACGCGAGTAATGCGATGATGACGTCAATGGCGGAGTGCTTTGCGTTGCAGCATAGCACATTGAATATTTGATATTTTGACGGGAAAAACATTCGTTTGAAAGATTTCTTACAGGACGTGCAGAACGGTTTAGTGTATGTTCCGCCGAATTCGGAAAGCGCATACGTAAGGTGCGTTCTGGGAAAATTGCAAGGAGCAGCTCGCGATAGTACATATGGCGAGACGTTCAATACGGTCAACGAATCAACAAAACATCTGAAAAGTCGATTTGCAGCTGAAAAGACTTATCCGTATTATCAACAAAAGATCGCGAATATACGGATGAAACGTGATGAAGACGTGAGCGATTTCTACGATCGATTAAAAATCTTGGTCAGTGCAGCTCGCGTAGCTTTAGAAGACGAGTACGGAAAAACTGACGTCGACGCGGTAATGAAAGTACTACAAGTGAACGCGTTGGATGCTTATATTCGAGGACTGCCTGAAGCTATCGAAAGATATGTTGAAGGACGTGTAAAGACATTGGAAGAAGCGTTTAAGTTAGCGCGAAAAACAGAAAATCGTATGCGTCAGGGAATAATATCTTCCGGAGAAACACAGAGAGTACAAATTCCGCGACCGAACTCTCCAATAAACTATAACCAAAATAATGCGCCGCGATTGTACTCGAATTATGGCATCTCAGACGGAGCGGAGACACGCGCGAGGAGCCCGTCACCGAACGCGGCGATGTACAGACAACCGACGGCAAACGTCACCGATCGACGATCACCCGAACCGAGGGGTTATTACCCATACGGCATGCCCGCTCACTCCCAGTCTCAGTACCAGCAACCGCGTGGTTATCAATATCCGCCTTGTTTTCCACAACACCCGTATTATTATCCGCCGATGACATATCCGTATTTACCACCTTATGGATATCCGCCCACAATAAATCCTGCATCGTTTCCACATAGATTGGGATCGCCGGGAGCAAATTTAAATACGGGCAGATCGAATTCGCCAAATTCAAACACCCGTTCATACGACCCGAATCAGCAGTCCCGCTTTAACCAAGCAAGGTTTGATAACTCAAACGTCAGAACACGGTCACCATCTCCGCGTAGAACGTCCGAAACAGCTGAATCTTCAAACTTGAACGCGACTCGTCGTCCGGACGCAACGGCGAGGTACGCGACACCCGAGCGTCAACCGACGGTCCGTTCCGCAGAACCGCCGGCCGGTGCATCGATACGTGCGGAACAGATCGAGAATCGCCACTGATCAGGATGACAGCTCCTGAATTAAAAGAACACTCAGCAATTTTTCTAATAGACACCGGCGCAGATATCAGTCTAATTGAAGCTAATGTTTTACATCCTGACGTTTTAATCAGTGTACACGAAATTTCTACGATAACGGGAATAACAACCGATAAAGTTAAAACTTTGGGAATAACAAATTTGACTTTACAAAACGAACCAAGTAAATTTCACGTCGTACGGTCAACCTTTTTGCTAAATTGCGACGGTATATTAGGTAAAGATCATTTGCGCGAGCGTAAGGCTGAGATCTCTTTTACACATAACACCTTGGTAACGAAAACTGACCCGATTAGACCGATACGATTTATCGGATACGAAGAACATTCCGATATCGAAACAAAACCGCAAAAACGATTCTCTAAAATTCGTGCGCGCACAAAGCAAGCCATTGGCATTGACGTAATCAGTTGTGGCACAAAAGAAGCATATTTGCCACGCGTAGAAACCATAGACGGCGTATACATTGGTGAGGCTGCAGTCTCGGTACAAGATGGCGTATGCCATGTTCTTGCAATTAATACCTGGGATAGAGATATTGGGATAGAAATTCCACCACAAGAAGTGATACCTTTTGAATATCACAACTTACCGGAGGAGCATGAATATCACGATTCAAGTTCAGAAGACTTAAATTTAGAACCTGTAGTGACTGATCGATTTACAGAAATTCAATGAAATTGCATTTAGATCATTTAAATATAGAGGAACGCGACCACGTATTAGATATCATCGAGGAATTTCCAGAATTATTTCATTTACCTGGAGATAAATTAAAATCTACACCCGGCATTCAGCATCGTATAACAACCGAGGATGATATACCGAATAATACGCGACAATATCGGTTCCCTCCAATTCACAAAACCGAGATTGAAAACCAAATCAAAGTTAAAATTGACAACGGAATAGTTCCTTCAAATTCACCGTATAATTCACCCGTGTGGATTGTACCCAAAAAACCCGGTTCTGCGGGTAGAAAACGATGGTGCATGGTAATCGATTTTCGGAAATTGAATGAAAAGACAATTGGGGAAGCGTATCCATTACCTAACATTACAGACATTCTTGATCATCTCAGTGAAGCGCGATATTTTTTAACTTTCGATCTTGCCAGCGGTTTCCAACAAATTGAAATGGACCCCCAAGATAGAGCAAAAACCGCATTCACAACACCAAACGGTCATTACGAATATCTCAGAATGCCTGAAGGGCTTAAAAACGCGCCCACTACATTTCAAAGATTAATGGATCAAACATTACGCGGACTACAAGGTGTCGAAGTTTTCGTTTATATAGACGACATCGTAGTTTGTGCAAAGAATTTAGAAGAACACGGTGAGAAAATCCGCCGGTCATTTAACAAATTAAAAGACGCTGGATTAACGTTACAACCAGACAAATGTGAATTTCTAAAAACAGAAGTGGCTTATTTGGGCCATATTATTGGCAGATCAGGAGTTAAACCGGACCCGAAGAAAATTACCGCGGTTCGACATTTTCCACAACCTGAAAATCCTAAGAACATTAGACAATTTTTGCGACTCGCCGGTTACTGCAGGCGTTTTATTAAAGATTTTGCGGGAAAGGATAGGCCTCTTACAGACTTATTAAAGAAGGAATCACCATTTATTTGGGGAAAAGATCAAAAGAAAAGTTTCAAAATATTACGGAAGTATCTATACCAATATCCTATCTTGCGGTACCCAAATTTCAAGAAGCAATTCACGTTAACTACCGACGCATCCGACTATGCAATCGGAGCCGTTTTGAGCCAGGAAGTGGACGATTATGACATGCCCGTCGGCTACCTGTCTCGTGCTCTGAGCTAAGCGGAACAAAATTATTTCACAACTGAGAAAGACTGTTTAGCAGCTCTATATGCCGTACTACGTTTTCGACCTTACCTTTATGGCCGGAAATTCAGACTGGTTAGTGATCATGAGCCATTACGCTGGATCGACTTGATTAAAGATCCCGGGCAGCGACTAATACGATGGAGGCTTAAGTTACGAGATTACGAGTATGAATTCAAACACAAAGCTGGACGACTGAACATTGACACAGATGCATTGTCGCGCAATCCAGTCCCTGTTACCGACGGCATTAACCAATCGTCGGAGTCGTCTGATAGTGGAAACGATAGTGACAATCTGATAATCAAATCTGTAGACTTATTTCCAAAATATTCAGACTATTTGAAAATAACTAGAACAGCTGATATTGAAAATCCAAACATTATTGAAGTACACGAAAGCGTTTTTGATAAACTTGACAATTATGCGCATACTGTTTCTGTAGATCTTGAAATGAGTTCCGGTATAGCAAGCGATTTTAGGAAAAAATATGGGGTACCGGAACACCTTCGCAGTCAAGCCGATATGCATTCAGTAGCTGAATTAGAACTACTAAATCAGAAAATTTATTATATTATGACAAAATTAAACTTTTGGGACAAACCAGAGTGTGAAGACATGTACCTCAGTCTGATCAATTTTCGGAAAATTTTAAAGGATGACTCAGTTAAAACAGTTAGAATACCTAGAATGGGATGTGGTCTAGATAAATTAGCATGGAATAAAGTAAGAACCATGTTGCGATTTATTTTTAAAGGAACGGGAATCAAAATTTTTGCTTGTACAAATTTAAAACTAATAGAAAATCAAAAACTCCAAACGATATTTGCTATTATGAACCCTTGGTCAAACTTGAAGGTCAGGACTAAACGCAACCAATGGATGATATTACCCATTGATTCAAAAATTTCAAAATGACCTGCTCCAAAAATAAATCAACCATTAGCTAGATCAGACTCAGTCCCAACAAAAAAATCAGCTGACGAAACATTCCGTCCAAAAACAAAGACTACCATAGAGCCTGATGAGAACGCGATCTCAAAAAGAACTCGATCGAGAGCTAGGACAACAACAGGAAGTAGGCAAGCTCTTTCTGAAGACTCATCCGACGATGAATCTTCCGAACCGCCGGCCTACCGGAGGCAAAGAAGCGTATTGCCGAATTTAGGTCTTGAACAACCCACTACATCCCAGGGAACACAACAACCTGAACAATCAGACATACAGACTGACGCACGAACCGACGACGACAATGAATCTGATTCTGAGCCTGAAAATATAACTGTGAAATTGAAATCACCGCGTGACAGAGATAGCGATTCGGATGATGATGTATTTTTGCAAGCACAAGCGAGTCATAAAGCTAAATAATCTATAGATCCTAAAGAACAAAGGAAATCATTTCACTTTTTAATAAATCTTTGCGCAAAAGAAGTAATCTGAATCCGAAGGAGTTGCAAGATTCATTTGAAAGCTTTGACAAGACCTTGCACGAAAGGAGTCTTCTAGACGACTCCAGTAACTCGAATGCAGATGAAATGGAGATACCAGGCCATATATCAGAGGGTGAAGGATTAGACGAAACCATTCGTGAGGTACTCGACGAAAATGATGAAACTGATGACGATGAACCAAATAATAAAATTGAAAGATTTTTAGAAAAAGTTGAGAGAAATCAAGGAAATGATAGCGAGGCTGGACAGACTAGTACCAATCAAACTAATTTGAATGAGTCAGTAGTTAGTCGACCTTTGCAAAAATCGGCATTACCAACACCTATAGTCGCAACCAGGCCAATAGCACTCTCAACCCCGTATCCTTCGAATATGATACCTGAGTTGAATGAGGTGGGGGACGTTTCAGCAAAAAGCAAGGTCTGCAAAACGCCAAGGCGTCTACAGCCGCAACTAGAAGTCCGAGATTTACCAAACCGAATTGAAATGATGGAAGGTATATTACCAGATTTAGATACAGTATTGCCATTAGAAATTCTAAAAACGGGTTACCATTCACGGAATAGAATTTCATTCAGTCGGGAAAATTTGACATACAGAAAAGACAATTATGTTCATTTCATATCAATAGATTCAGAATTTTCTATACCAGTCGGCAGATTATATAAACGATTCGGAATTAATAATTGCAGACGATCATCGTGATGCAAAACCAAAATTAGGCCAAGTCATTATTACAAAAACGGGAAAATATAGCATATTTAGCCTCGTAGTTAAACGAAAACACTTTCACAAAATTGAATTACATAACGTCAAGGTAGCCTTGGGAAATTTGAAAACGACTTTATTAGATTTGAAAATAAAAACATTTAGAATTTCAAAATTAGGGGATATGACTGACGAACTATCAATAGATATCTCGAATTTATTAATAGATATTTTTGAGGATGAAGACATAGACATTACCATCTGTTCAGGTATAACCGAGATACCACCATCAGAAATACGACTGGACATAATTTCGGAAATGAATAGTGGACTAATGGGAGGACACAAAGGCGTGACCAAAACATATCGAAGAATCCGCGAAAGATTTTAATGGCCACGAATGGGAGAGGATATCAGTAATTTCATTCGAAGATGCGAAAGCTGTCAAGAACAAAAGCTAGTTCGCGTAAAGACTAGAGAGCCAATGCTAATAACGGACACTCCAGCTGAGCCGTTTGAGAAAATTTCGCTAGACACAGTAGGTCCACTTCCGCAGACCCCTAGTGGCGATAAATGTAACATATGTAAGCCTAGCTACTAGCGACGTTATGTAATAACAATGGCACTCACGAATTGTAGCGCTAATGCGCGAAGAACACTACGACACAGTCAGTCGTCGACCAACCTTCGATCTGTGTACAGCACATATCAATGTAAATAAATGCCTTCTAAATATACTCACTGCCTTAACTCATTTCTATTCTCCGATACATTACAGTGGCGACGAGGTAAACTGGTGCGCGTATTAAAATAAAATATTAAAAATTAAAAGTGAATAAATACCGCATTTAAAAATACTAATGAGTAATAAGAAAAACATCTCGTGGATTTATGATTTGAGTAAATCTCAAGTAATTGAAGAGTTAAAAAAAAGGCAAACATTTGAAGAAGAATCATTAACATTAGACAAATTGCGAAAAATACTAAAAAAGTTAGTTAAAAGTGAACAAAAAGATTCTAGTGAGAGTTCTGAAGGCAGTACAGAAAACTTAGATAAAAAAGAACTTGAAGTGAAAACAATCACACTAAAGAAAAAAATGGAATTTAACGCAAAAGTGAATTTCGAATTGGGTCAAGATGATTGGGAGCAGTTCGTAGAGCGAATGGAATTTTACTTTGAAGCAAACGAAATTAAAGAAGAAAAAAAGAAAAAAGCGATATTTTTATCAAAAGTGAATTCAAAAATATACGCGGAAATTCGAAAAATCTGTGCACCGAAAAAACTCAATGATGTAACACTAACTGAAATTATTGACAAAGTAACAAATCATCTAAAACCAAAAGTGAATGTTACTGTGTTGCGTTCGCAGTTCCGTAGAAGGAATCAAAATATGGGTGAAACTGTTGCGCAATACGAAGCAGCATTGCAAGAATTGGCGACAAAGTGTGAATTCAAAGATTCTTCAGATGCCATTAAAGACCAATTTCTAAGCGGCATACTCAGCGATGACATTCGCGAAACACTTTTCAAGTTAGAAAATCTAACTTTAGAATTAGCCTTGAAAACAGCGACGGCTTGCGAAGAAGCAAAAGTAGCGTCGAGTAAGGTAAAGGCAAACGGTGAACAGTCCGAAAACAAACAAGACTTGTTACAGCTTAAATCAGAAATATTCCGGGGCTCCGCAAATAGAAGGTTCAATCACAAGCGAGGCTCTACATCTCACCAAAACAAAGGAAAATTCCAAAGCAAAAATTCTTCACGATACCAGCAGCGAAACAAAAACAATACACGTAACAATTCGAACTCAAACTGCCATCGTTGCGGAAAGCCGAATCACGAAGAAATCAGATGTTGGCATAAAGACAAAACATGTAACAAGTGTAACAAGAAAGGGCATCTCGAATCAGTCTGCTGGAGCGGCGGTAAAAACCAAGCAACATTGAAAAATCTACAAGAGAAGAAAGAAGATAAGCAGTCAAGCACGGACGATGAATCATGGTTTGACGATTTTTTTCGAATAAGCGTAAGTGATCCTGTAATGAAAATTAACTCTTTAGAAAAAAAAGAGAAAATCGATCCGCAATATCTAAATGTAAAAGTCGGTAATAAAGTTTTGAAAATGGAAGTAGATGGTGGCGCCGGAATTTCGGTTATAAGTCAATCAGATTACGAAAAATATTTTGCGAAAAATGAATTAAAAAATTGTAACTTGAAAATTAATTATTACTGCGGTAAAGAAAGTCGACCGGTAGGAATTTTACGAGATTTAAAAATTGAATACGAACAAATCGCGACTACTGGAAATTTATATGTTATGGAAGGAAGCGGGGTACCACTTCTTGGACGCGATTGGTTATCAAAACTAGGCCTGTGGCCCTTAGAAATAAAAGAAAAAATTGTAAAACCTTGCTTAAGCAATACTATAAATTGCATAAAAAAAGAAAACGAGTTAGAGGCTTTAAGAGAAAAAATTTTTGAAAAACATGCAAATTTATTTTCCCCGGGGATCGGAACTTTTACTAAAGGTAAAATAAAAATACATTTAAAAGACAACGCAGTTCCGATTTACCATAAACCAAGAAGTGTACCGTTCGCACTAAAAGAAAAAATAGAAAATGAATTAGATCGCCTAACGAAAGAGAAAATAATATCTCCAGTCGACGTAAGTGAATGGGGAACACCAATCGTTCCTGTATTAAAGCCGGACGGCACAGTGCGAATATGCGGAGACTATAAAGTAACCGTTAACCCTTTGATGGTGATCGATAGACACCCTTTGCCGCGAGTCGAACACTTAATTGCTGAAGCCCAAGGCGGTGAAATTTTTTCAAAAATTGATCTAAAAGAAGCGTTTGCACAAGTAGAAGTTGAAAACAGCAGCAAAGATTGTTTAACGATTAGCACTCACAAAGGGTTATATCGACCAAATAAATTGTTTTATGGTGTTGCTTCGGCGCCGGGTTATTTTCAAAAGAAGATGGAGCAAATTTTCGCAAAAGTACCAAACGTTTATATATTTATCGATGATATTTACATCAAAGCTAAAAATATAGGTGAAATGTTAAAAACGCTTGAAACTGTATTCAATATTTTGGAAGAATGCGGGTTAAAAATACGGAAGAGAAAATGTGACTTATTGCGCGATCGTATTCGTTATTTAGGCGTGGAAATTGATAAAAATGGTGTACGCACAATAAACGAGAGGATCGAAGCAATCGATAAAATTCCAGAACCAAAAAATTTAAAACAGTTACAATCGTTTCTAGGCACAATAAATTATTACGAAAAATTTATTAAAAATCGAGCAGAAAAATTCGCTCCACTTTATAATTGTTTGAAAAAGAATAGTTTCAATTGGACGCAAGAATGCAAAATAGCCTTTCAAAACGCGAAAACTGAATTAAAAGCAGGCAATCTACTGATCAATTATGATCCAAAAAAACCGCTTATACTAACATGCGATGCGTCCGATAACGGAATTTCAGCTGTTTTGTCGCATCTAACTAAAGATGGCGAGCGTCCAATTGCATACGCTGCTAAAGCGCTAAATTCACATGAAAGAAATTACGCAATTATTGATAAAGAGGCGAAAGCAATAATTTTCGGTGTCACCAAGTTTTATGATTATATCTACGGTAGAGAATTCACATTAAAAACCGACAATGAACCGCTAGTGCGTATTTTCGGTCCAAAAAAAGGGATTCCGATAATGGCGGCTCGAAGACTGCAGCGTTACGCAGAATTTCTAAGTGCTTTTAGATATAACATAAAATATGTAAAATCATCTGCTAATTGTGCGGATGGACTCTCACGATTGGTTAACCTTAATGAAAAAGAAATAAATGTAAAAGAAAACACTTATTTGAATTATATAGAAAATGAAACAAATGAATGTTTAGATTGGAAAATTGTATCGAGAGAAACGCGGAAAGACTTAGTATTAGCAAAAGTTATGAATTACGTTAAATACGGATGGCCGAAAGGCAAGTTGCCAGACGAAATTACACCCTTCCTGAACCGAAAGAACGAACTCACAATTGAGCAAGATTGCATTTTATGGGGATATAGAGTAATAATACCAGGAAAAATGATCAATACAATTTTGAATGAACTGCATAAAACGCACTTAGGAATAGTAAAAATGAAAGCAGTTGCGAGATCGTTCTTTTGGTGGCCCGGGATTGACGCGTGCATTGAGCGTACAGCAAAGGCGTGTGACGAATGTGCGCGCGAGAGAGACAATCCGCCGGCGAGCTATTTAAATCCGTGGAAATGGCCATGCGGCGCTTGGGTGAGAATTCATTCCGACTTAATAGGGCCGATAGACGGGTTGACTTTCCTATTAATATTAGATGCTCGATCGAAATGGCCAGAAATTTTTTTAATGCCTAACACTACTTCAGAAAGTTTAATAAAAATGTTTCGTCAAGTTTTCGCACGATTCGGGTTTCCTGAGTGTTTAATAACTGACAACGGACCGCAGTATACAGATCTAGAATTTAAACTATTTGTAAAAAAATCAGGAATAAAACATGTAAAATCAGCTGTCAAGCACCCAGAAACTAATGGGGCTGCGGAAAATTTAGTGCGAACTTTCAAAAAAGCGTATAAAAAATTGAAAAGACAGAGGTTATCCACTCAAAAAGCAATTGACACATTTTTATTCGACTATAGAACTACTAAACATTGTACAACCGGAGAAACCCCTGCTAAACTAATGCTCGGTAAAGAATTGAGAACACGATTCACTCTTTTACTTCCAAACACGGAGCAAAAAGTTAATGAAAAACATGATTGTCAAATTCAACATAAAAGGGGGAAAAGAATAATCGAATTTAAAGAAGGCGATTTAGTATGGGCGATGAATTTTAGCAAAAACGCTGCTCCTTGGTTGGAAGCAAAAATAAAGAGTAGAATCGGACCAGTAAACTATTTGATTGAATGGGAATCAGGTAAAGTGGATAAACGCCACGTCGATCAAATAGTAACTCGTGAAACGGTTGAATTAGATGACGTTGCACAGACAAACGAAAAAGCTAACGTTGAGAAAACTGTGTTATTGCGTAGATCCGCTCGGCTCCTAGAGAGAGAACAAAAATTAAGCGGAGAGAAAGTGTAACATATGTAAGCCTAGCTACTAGCGACGTTATGTAATAACAATGGCACTCACGAATTGTAGCGCTAATGCGCGAAGAACACTACGACACAGTCAGTCGTCGACCAACCTTCGATCTGTGTACAGCACATATCAATGTAAATAAATGCCTTCTAAATATACTCACTGCCTTAACTCATTTCTATTCTCCGATACATTACAATAAACATATCTCAATCTCGTCAACCGATTCACCTAAAGATAAGTCAATCCGAGCGTTAATCTTCGTAATTGAACGAATTCTTGTTTCACCTTTATAATCAAAATTTAGATTAGTAATATTCATTTAAAAGCAAGTCTAGAATTGGTGGCTAGCTTCACTACCCCCAATTAAATCATACTTATTGTTCCCAAGAATTAACCAACAAGACTTAACAATAGGATGTATAATTGATTTAAGATAATCTAAAAAAAGAGATACAATATCGAATAATCACGACCAGCTAGTTATAACCATCGTTCAGAGTAGATGTTCCTCGTACTAAATAATAATATCCTCTAGAATAGAATAACACACGATTTGTATAAACTCGAACACTTTATAAATTGTTACTTTCGGCTCTTATGTCATTATCAGCATTGATTGTTACCAGACATTTCGATCACCAAATCGGAACAGAATATGATTCATCTTTTACCGGTTGAATCATAATAAACCATTTATTTTGAACGACCTTTTTTCCATTTTTATCATTATAAAATTGCCTCAACAATTTGAACAAACCTCACAGACCTGTACAGGATTATAGCAACACGATCCTACAAATTACCGGCTTATCGAAAGGTAGGTCTTTTTTTAGATTCAATATTTATTCGTTGTCTTTGCGTGGGAGCTTGATTATTCAATCAATCATTAACTACCACTTTTCAGTACACTCTCATCCCCACGTAACAACGTACTAAATTTTCTTTGAGTTCCAACTATTGATGCGTCAATTGCAGCGTATTGTGACTGCGCCCAATCGATTTCTCTGGTAAAATTGCGTCGGAATAGTGCATGAGAAAACCTATTTCAGCACTTGTTGAGATCGGAAAGATTTCGTCAAAAATACCTCACTACTTTTTCAGTTTCAAAGCCGAAACGTATTGGTTCCAGATTTGATTTAAATGACATCTTCCCTACTAACTGTATAGCTAGGAACTCAGACGACGCAGGGGAGAAAGCGTGTGATGAATGGGTGAGGAATGGCGGAAGAAATTCTTAGTCTTTTGGTTGTAACTTTAGATTTGTTGATGGTAGCATGTTGGCACTGCTTGCAATTTATTTCTTCAGCGTAATGACCTCCGAATAGTGCATGAAAGAACCTTCTCCAGCACTTGTCATAATCGCGGAAATTTTGCCAAAAATTTCTCACTATCTCACTAGTTTTAAAGCCGAATAGTTTTGATCACTTATACGATTTGAATGACACTTTTCTGACTCATTAGCAACCAAGGGACTTAGAAAACGCAGCGGAAGAGCGTGCAATCAACACGAGAGGAATAGCGAACTATATTTTTTTGTTTTCCAGTTGTAATTTTTAAAGCGTCAATCGCGGCGAATTGTGATTCTCCCTCTCGATTTCTCTAGAAAAATTACGTCGGAATAGTGTATGAGAAAACCCATTCCAGCATTTTTTAAAATCGCAAAAATTTCGCCAGAATCGCTTGACTTTTCCTCTAGTTTTCAAGCCGGAATGTTTTGGTATCAGATTTAATTGAAATGACCAGTACCTGACTGATTGAACACCCAGGATCTGAGAGAATGTGGCGGAATAAGCGTGAGATCAACTGGAGAAGAATGACGAACCAAATTTTTCGTTTTTCAGTTGTAACTATTGATTCGTCAATCGCAGCGTATTGCGACTGAGCCTTATCGTTTCCTCCGGCGAAATAACGTCGGAATGGTGAGGAAGGAAACTCATTCCAGCACTTGTCGAAATTGCAAATATTTCGCCAAAAATGCTTTACTATTTCTTCAGTTTCGAGGCCTGAAACTTTAAGTTTCAGATTTGATTTGAATGACATCTACCTGACTGACTGTGTAGCAAAGAACTCAGAAGACGCAGCAGATATAGCGTAAGATCAACGGAAGAGAAATGGCGAACAAAATTCTCCGTTGTTCGGTTATGACTTTTAATGTGTTCATAGCAGCGTGTTGCGACTGCTTTCAATCGATTTCTCTAGCAAAATTACGTCGGAATAGAGTATGAGAAAACCTATTCCAGCACTTGTCAATATCACAAAGATTTTGCCAAAAATGCCTTACTATTTCTCCAGTTTTGAAGTTGGAAAGCTTTGGTATGAGATTCGATTCAAATGACCCATTTTTGATTGATTGGACACCCTGGAGCTCGGAAAAGGCAGCGGGATGAGCATGAAATGTAACTGAGACAAATGGCGAACAAAATTATCCGTTTTTCGGTTGTGACTTGCGATGTGTTGATAGCAGCCTATACCGACTGCGCTCAATCGATTTCTCTGAAAAGATTACGTCGGAATAGTTGATGCGAAAAAGTTTACCAGCAGTTGTCATAATCGTGTTACGTCCTCCAGACTTCTTATTCCTTTCTCACGCTTGGTTACCTTACGCTCTGTAGTCTACTCTTATCGTCCGCGAGTCAGCAGATTCTTCTGTAACTCGCGGCTAGCTTGCCTTCTACATCCCGCTAAACTAAGCTGATCCATCTTAGCGCTCAAGCAAGACACCTATCCCTCTAAAACAAGACCATACCCTTTTCCCTCGACCGACTCCGTTGCATTGACTACTGATAAACAATCATATACCTTAAATCGTTTACCTTCCCTTAATACCGATCCCTTTTTATTCCATTCACTTCTTGCATTAGGAGTAGTAGCACGCAAGTGGATAGTCGACGTGAACGGACCCTTCAATAGCCAAATAACATCTTGGCTGGGCGTGGAGTAAGCTCCGATTACCGCTCATCGGAGCCTACGCAATCTACCCCGTAACATTTTGGTGGCAGCGGTTTCGCCCGTCGACCTACCCGTCAGTGCAGTGCTGCATGTTTTCTACGGAAGTGTTCAGTGCTCAAAATATCCAATGCCGTACCAATCAGTGATAGCCGTGATACAAACGTACTCTGGCCCACAAAGTACTGTGACAGGCATGCAGAACCTATTCAACTCGCCACGAACATAGGCTCTGCAAAGAGTCCCCAATTTCATTAACTCCGTCACATTTTGGTACTATTGAAATTCATCCATACGTACGACGTCGAATAACTGTGTAGCGAGTGGAAATTCAGTGCGATAGCTGAGTTAAGCTGCACACCGCATCTAAACACATCACTTTTCGAACCGACAAATATTAAATGGACCCTTCCCGCTCATTCGGACTCCTGCAACCCTGTTAAGACGAGAATCTGGACCCGAAAGTGGCATCGCCCTAAGACCTGGATTACCACACTCATTTATCAACACGCCACGGAGTACTTCATCTATACCCTCCTCGTGCCGACGCATGACGTGTATCGCCTCTTCAAGTTTCACCTGCGTCCAGCTGCCTACAATCATGCTGTACTCTGTTTTTGCGTTCACCTTCGCCCTGTGAGTCTATTTTAAGTCTTAGTGTTAAGTTTATATTTTCATTTCTGTACTTGCAACACCCTGCCTAAATCAATATGGCGCCAACTAACGAAACCGGTTCAAATTTTTGGTCAGTAAAAGATGTCATGCCGACAATCCCCCCTTTCGACGGCCACAACATGCCCTTTGACTCATTTGTAGAACAATTACGTTACGTAGAGACTCTTATAAAAGCTTCGGATAAAATGACTTTCGCCAAATCTGCGCAATCAAATGTTACAGGCCCGGCTTCTCAATATTTAATAGGCATTAACTGTAATGACGTCGAGGACCTCATAATTGCCCTCAGCCGAGCATACCGCCCGGATATCCCCATACGTCAGTTATCTGCTTAATTAGATAGAATTACACAACAACCATATGAGCGCATCATAGATTACTCGTGCAGAATAAGAGCAATATCAAAAGAAATAAAAACAGCGATCATAACCAAGCGAGCACCAGACTTAGCAACGCTTCTACTGAATGATCTAAAGAAGAATACCGCTAGATCGTTCATTAGGGGGCTTCGGCCAGAATGGGAGTGGAGAATCGCTACTATCAGACCATTACCGACCTTCGAAACTGCCGTCACCATCGCCGAAGGTGAAGAAGCCGAGCTAATTAACCCTCAGATGCAATTCTCTGCACAATATTTTACCCCCGCTACACCCATGTGCCTGCCGTTACCCCCCCATACTGCCCCTCCGTCTCAGGTGCCCGCCGCGGCCTCCTTTATCCCCCCCCCCCCCCTGATGTCATTGCCCACACCTGGTTACGCTCATCAACCAGCGCCTCGTACCGAGCCCGGACCTTACGCCCAAGCGCTCGAACCGAAAACCTGTTCTGCTGGCTACATTAATGCTCTGCCCAGCAGTTGTCAATTTTGTAACCGGCAGGGTCACTCCATCACGTAATGTCACCGTCTGCAAAGTAAAAGATATTGTACCAAACGTCGCAGAATGGGCCACTTCCACAATGAATGCAACATAAACCAAGAACTACACTGCGACAATTGTAATCGCAGATGCCACACAGCAGACCGATGTAGATCTTCTCCGCGTAATATGTAAAATCAAGGCAATGCAGGCTCAAATAAACATTTAAACGGGAACATCGCCCGCGGGGAGAACGCGCCCGCGAGCAATGCAAACAACTAGCGTTCTGATCTTCAAGTCATATCCTCATAATAGCTTTAGCTGACCCTCCACTAATTTCGATCGACACCCCCGAGCTAATGAAAATATCTACATTTATTATTGACACCGGTGCAGACGTCAACTTGGTCAAAGAAAGTTCCGTTAGGCCCCTCGTACGACGAACAACCGACGAACGTTTGACGCTGACTGGTATAACAGACAAAAAGACGCAAACTATCGCAAAAAAATAAATCTCATACCTTTCACTTAGTCCCCGACTCGTTTCCGATTCCGCACGACGGTATCTTAGGCCAGCCCTTCTCACGAAAAGAGAAAGAAACTATTTCTTTTAACTCAAACTCGGTGATGCTTGGATCCTCATTGCCAATTCACTTTGATAAATTCGATGAACCCTCGTCCGCGCCCGAAAAAACGCGCGTAATTACAATACAGGCCCGTACCGTGAAAGCCATCCCACTAATAGTTGCGAACCCATACACTAAAGTAGGCTACCTCAAACGCATCGCTTTAGGCAACAATGTTCTATGTGGTGAAGCGTTAGTTGAAAACCAGAACGGCATCGCTTACTTGTACGCGTTCAATTGTAACAAATCCGCCGTAGAGATAAGACTCCCAACAGTAACCCTAGACGACTTCGACGAGCCACTGAGTACAGTCATGCCCAACGCCACGCCCACTGCACCGAGTAACCACCACAGCGATGCCCGCGCCAAAACCCTCGTTTCGCACCCAGGCCCTCTCCTCAGCAACTCATTAATCCTTTCTGCCGCCAAGCGTACATCGCGACCGACTAATAATCCCCCCTCCTGCCCCATCCAGTTCACTGACCTCGCGCAACTGCAATCCGATCCTCCTTTCCCTGACGACAGTACACCCTGTCCCGGTGCCGCAACAGTGCTCTTGACTGACAGTAGGTCAGAAAGATTGGACGTCCTAAAGAGCAGCTTACATCTTGATCATTTGAATGACACCGAAAAACAATCTATATTTGACCTCGTAACAGAATTTAATCATCTCTTTCATCTTCCAGGTGATAAATTAGGCCACACCAATTTATCTCATCACACTATCCCCACGACGGACAATGCGCCTATTCATACCAAACAATACCGTTTTCCCAAGATTGACAAAGACGAAATCTAATCCCAAGTTGATGAACTACTCAGGCAAAATCTTATTCAACATTCCTCATCTCCGTATAACTCCCCGGTGTGGATCGTTCCCAAAAAACCGGATAGTGACGGCAATATACGATGGCGTATGGTAATCGACTACAGAAAACTTGACGAAAAAACAGTCTGCGACGCATACCCCATTCCCGATATCACGGAAATCCTTGACCAGCTTGGCTCAGCTGAATACTTTTTCACATTCGACCTTGCTTCCGGGTTGCACCAAACTCCCATGCATCTGGATCACAGCACGAAAACTGTATTTTCGACACCTAGAGGCCATTATGAATTTTCTCGTATGCCCTTCGGACTAAAGAACGCCCTCGCCACGTTTCAAAGGCTCATGGGCCAAGTCCTCCTAGGCCCACAAGGCAACTAGATGTTCGTATATTTAGATGATATAGTTATTTACGCTCGAAACTTGCAAGAACATGAAATTAAATTTCGGAAATTAATGAAGTGACTAACGCTGCTGGTTTAACTCTACAGCCAGACAAGTGCGAATTCTTGGGCAAGGAAGTCGTTTACCTCGGACACCTCGTAACTGAGTCACGAGTAAAACCTGACCCTGGTAAATTAATAGCTGTAAAAGAGTATCCTGTCCCCAAAAGTCCCAAAAATGTTAGACAGTTCTTTGGCCTTTTAGGTTACTACCGAAGATTTGTTCCAAATTTTGGACAAATTGTTAAATGCGTTAACAATTTAACGAAGAAGGATACCCCTTTCATCTGGACGTCCGAACATCAGTCTGCCTTTGAAACCGTACGCGATTGTTTATGCAAAGAACCATGTCTACAACACCCAGACTTCAACAAACCATTTGCGCTCACTACAGACGCGTCAAAATTCGCGATAGGTGCAGTTCTCAGTCAAGATAAAGACGGTGCTGACCTACCGGTTGCATACGCATCCCGAGCCCTCAAGCCCGCTGAATTAAACTACTCGGTACCTGATAAAGTATTCTTAGCCGCCTACTGGAGTATGAATCACTTCTGCCCCTACATCTATGGTCAGTAGTTCACTTTAATAACAGACCACGAGCCAGTCAAATGGGTAAAAAGCGTCAAGAAGCGTAATTCCCGTTTATTACGATGGAGCTCAGAACTGGCAGAGTACGACTTCGATACGAAATACAAGTCCGGAAAATCTAATACCAACGCTGATGCTCTGTCCAGGAACGCACCGCCCGACACCGCTCAAATTTTTCCTATAGATGCAAAACGCCCCCGTCCAACGACTGAAGCCTCTAGCGGTAAACCAAAACAACGCACTAAAAAGACTCATCAGTACCCCAGACGCCCTCGACAGACCACAGACGAGTCCACCAACCCAGCTTCGCTGAAACACCCTAAAATCTCACAACCTTGTAAGATGATATACTCCTCTGATTTCTCTGATTTCTCTGATCTCTCCGACGATGAGTTCAGCGATAAAGAAACCCCGTTGCTCCTCAAACCCTCCCTTGTTACCCCGGCACCGATCCCAGTACATCGCTAAGCTAAACGCCATTGCGAAACAAATTCTTCAACAAATCCTGGGCCTCGTAAAAGACCATACCTGAGCTATTTTTCAGATTCTTCCCTTAGCTCGGATGACTTACAGACCCCAGAAACTGAATCAGAAACTGATGACTTTTGTCCAGCCACTGATTAACCGGGCCCTTCTTATATCGATTTCCTCATAGAAAGCGAAACTTTTCCTCTCATGCGTAATAGACACATCAAAGAACATAAAGCTGACCTTCTACAGCAAAAGGATAACTTGGCTCATTGCATATCGGCTGACTGCCAAATGTCAAAAGGAATTGCTTCAGAACTGACAGAACGTAAATTCATAAACCGCGAACAACTTAGAGAATTCGACCTGACTGTGACTGACGTTATTTCTGTGGTACATGGAAACCGAAAAATCTATAACCTAGTTACAAAGCCCAAATACAGTGACAAACCTTTGCCCCACGTTTTTTTTTAACACCTTGGTTAACTTTAGGAAATCCTTGCAAGAAGATGGCGTAACATCCGTCTCGATACCATTGATAGGTTGCGGACTCGACAAATTGGAATGGAGTGCGGTACGCAGAATGATCCATTATGTTTTTAAAAATTCGAAAATAAGTATCACCGTTTGCTGCCTCAACCCTCCGCTTCCTGCCAGCGCGTGCCCCTGCATTACACCCCCACCCGTTCATACTAACCCCTCTGACCCTGCCCCTTCCACATCTGGATTACCTCCCCGCCGTCATCTGCTAAAGAAATCGGCACGTCCAACTAAACCTGCAGCACCTCGTCCGATTCCATCTCCGCCCCCATCGACTGACGTCCTTATGCCCCCCCCTCCCTTCCTCTGTCGGGCCTCCGCGTCGCGCTCGGAAATACCCCCCCGCTTCTTCCAGGCCGACGAACCCTTCCTTACACTCTTGTTACCGTCCCCCCTCGCCTCTCCCGCCCACTTTTGATAACGACGACAGTTCCGACTTGCTCACAGACACCGAACACTATACGTGCACTCAACAATTCGACTCCCATACGGAAATTACTAACCATAACCATGACAGTGCTCTCAAAACTGACGATGATCAAATTAATGACCCTCACGGTTTCGCATATTTTATTGACAACTTGGACGACATACCAGTATCAGACAATGTCAAAGATACCAATGATGGACTTTTGATGCTCAAAACCAACTATGCGCACTTCATATCGACAGACTGCGCTTGGATTAAGAGTATACCAGCCCAACTTGCCGACGAGAATATCGTTGACCCAAAAATAGTAATGAGGCCTCGTCCGCGAAAATTTGATATCATTGAATCTAAGCACAATAGTCAACGTATTTTCACCCTAGCATTGAAAACGAAAAGCTCAGATAAAAGCAACCTATACGATATCTTCAAGCTATTGTCCAAACTCAAGACGGCTCCAGCCGATTTAAACCTGAAGTCTCTAGCCCTTCCGATAACCGATCATAGTTTGGACGCTCTCGATCCCCGCGTTTTTCGAAAACTTCTATCCTATATTTTCGCAGACTTAGAAATTCAAATCATGCTTTGTCGAAACACGACTGTCATTCCAGACGAATGTTTATGAAAAGAAATAATCAGAGAATGCCACGAATCGTTAGTCGGCGGTCATCAAGGTGTCACTAAAATATGTAACCGCATTGGACAGAAGTATTTTTCGCCATGTATGGAAGAACAAATCCAAGATTCCATAAAAACTTGCGAGAGTTGCAAGAGAAAAATATTGGTCAGAGTAAAAACCAAATTGCCAATGATGACGGACACGCCTGCCGATGCATTCGACAAAGTGGCATTAGATATTGTCGGACCTCCACCCCTTACTCAATCGAACAATAAATATCTCTTGACGATACAATGCAATTTGACAAAATTCCTGGACGACATCCCTTTACCTGATGCCACCGCCAAAACTGTAGGCGCAACATTCGCAAAAGCATACATTACACGTTACGGTGCTCCTCGAGCAATACTTACAGACCAAGGACAGAATTTTATGAGCACAGTCATCAAACAACTTTGTAAACTTTTCAAAATTAAGCAAATACGAACCACAGCTTACCGCCCACAGTTTAACGGATCGCTAGAACGCAGTTACCTTGTTCTTACTGAGCACATCAAACACTACACGGATGCTGCTAAAGACTGCGACGATTACATCCGCTTTGCAATTTTTTGTTATAACACCGCGAAGCAGGAAGGTACTAACTTTACCCCCCACCAACTAATTTTTGGCTCTCAAGCCGGACTCCCAACAGACGCGAACCCTGCCAGCGCGTATATCCGTTCCTACGATTTCTTCCTTCTAGACTTAATCGCTAATCTATCTAGCATACGAAAACACGCTAAGTCTAACCTACAACAAGCAAAGCATCGTTCCAAGACGTATTACGACCGTAATGTCAACAGCCAAAATTTCGAAGCAGGTCAAAAGGTCTATCTACTAAATGAAACCCGATCCAAATTCGACGACCACTATAAAGGAGTGTATACGATTAAACGTATAATCGACAATAATAACGCTGAAATTTGGATTACCCTCCGAAAAACTAAAATCGACTATTTCAGTAAATTGACATTGGCACACTTAACCGACTAATTGACCTAGACCGACGCTTGAACGAATACGAACTTGACCTGCCTGGCTTAGTAGATGCTATCCTCTTCGCCCAAAAGGGTATCGTCCACCCTAAAATTCTATCACTAGAACAAATTATTTCCAACCTGAAACATATCCCTCACCTGCGTCGTACAAAACCCCAAGTTCCTACGCGCCATGCCATCCACCACCCGCACCTAGAAATAATATTATTTCCCGATGACCTGCCTCCTCGCTCTTCGTCGCTGCTCCGGACCTAATCGGAATTGAGATGACGGAAATAGGCATATCCAAGCCGCCTAAATTGCTCCCCGAGCAAAGCCTTAACGATAGCTCCGAACCACTCGAAGTCTGGCGCTAAGCCCTCCGCTATTAGCGAACATATTCTTTCATTGCCTTATTCTGCCCGTAATAATCTGCAGCCATAATGTAATCATCAGCATGTTGCATAAGTTTCGTTTATAATATACACAATATCTATCATATACAGGGCGTCCCTAAATTGCCTCCCACGGACTAGCCAGCATGATACCTCGTTAAAATCCAACCGAGAATTTCTTTTCCGGAAGCTCGTCCGACGCATAGTTTTTGAATTATAAGCGATAGCGCTAGGCCAATCAGAGTGCACCATTTCATCTAGATTTACCGCCACCGAAATTACTGTTTTGTTCGACTGGGTGAATTATTATTATTCGTTTACGAATTAAATATCGGCACCTCCCCTCTCTTGCTGCTGTACCCTTTCTCGGGCGCTGACCTCGGTATTGTTGCCGCGGCACACGCTGCCGGCCGCACATCCATGGGCGCACACTTGTGTGTGTAAACAGAAGCGCATCCTCAAGCATAAGGAGTACAGCAGCGAGAGAGGGGAGGTGCCGATATTTAATTCGTAAACGAATAATAATAATTTACCCAGACGAACAAAACAGCAATTTCCGTGGCGGCAAATCTGGATGAAATGGTGCACTCTGATTGGCCTAGCGCTATCGCTTATAATTCAAAAACTATACGTCGGACGAGCTTCCGGAAAAGAAATTCTCGGTGGGATTTTAACGAGGTATCATGCTGGCTAGTCCGTTGGAGGCAATTTAGGGACACCCTGTATACCACCACATCTATAAGATGTCATTCAGAGAAACTTTGTTCAAACGTATACTAACCTACTTAAACGCGCACTAACATCTAGGCGCTATATTTTAAGACTCTTCTTTGTAATATTTCGTAAGTGAGCCAGTACGATAAGATGTCATTTAGAAATTTTTTTTTTTATTTAAATGTATACTAACCCACTTGAACGCGCACTAATATCTAGGCGCTAGATTTTGAGACTTTTCTTTGTAATATTCTGCAAGTGAGTCAGTACATTTCATGGCATTCCACTTCCTTCTGAACATCCTATTCCGTACCCTCACCGAATGTTCTTCCCCAAGGGGGGGCATGTTACGTCCTCCAGACTTCTTATTTCCCTCCCACGCTTAGTTACCTTACGCGATGTAGTCTACTCTCATCGCCCGCGAGTTAGCAGATTCTTCTTTAACTCGCGGCTAGCTTGCCTTCTACATCCCGCTAAACTAAGCTGATCCATCCTAGCGCTCAAGCAAGACACCTATCCCTCTAAACCAAGACCATACCCTTTTCCCTCGACCGACTCCGTTGCATTGACTACTGATAAACAATCATATACCTTAAATCGTTTACCTTTCCTCAATACCGATCCCTTTTCATTCCATTCACTTCCTGCATTGGGAGTAGTAGCACGCGAGTGCATAGTCGACGTGAACGGACCCTATATTAGCCAAATAACATCTTAGCTGGGCGTGAAGTAAGCTTCGATTACCGCTCATCGGAGCCTACACAATCTACCCCGTAACAATCGCGAAAATTTTGTCAAAAATTCCTTACTATTCCTTCAGATTTAGAGCAGGAATGTCTTGATATCTGATTCAATTACAATGACACTCCCCTGACTAATTCGACACCCAGGAACTTAGAATCCGCCGCGGAATGAGCGTGAGCTCAACCGGAGAGAAATAGCGAACAAAATTTCCCGTATTTCTGTTGCAACTCTCGATGCGTTCATCGCAGCGGATTGTGACTGCGCCTCTTCGATTCCTTAGTCAAAATCATGTCGCAATAGTGCATGAGAAAGCCCATTCCAGCACTTGTCGGAATCGCCAAGATGTCGCAAAAACGCCTCATTATTTCCTCAGTTTTGGAGCCGGAAGACTTGGTCTCAGATTTGATTGAAATGACTCTTTCCTGACTGATTGAACACTCAAGAACTCAGAAAAAGCGCGGAATGAGCGTGAGATCAACAGGCGAGAAACGGCGAACAAAATTCTTTGTTTTCCGCTTGTAACTTTTGATGCGTTAAGGTGCTGCTGACCTGGCATGTCCTATATATGTATCGTGACGTCAGAAGCGGGGAAATCGCCCGCACAAATCCTGATAAAACGGGGGTACCAATCTGACTGGAAAAATTTTCAAAAGATAGCTTGAATAAAATTGTACGTCTGTATCTCAGTCACTACTTTCGCAGATCACTGATAAAGTCTGATAAAAATAATGATGAACTCAATAAAATCACGTCCCGTCAAACATGGCCGATCGGGCTAGCGACTTGTTGAATATTCACCGCTTGTACGAACTCAGAATTTCTTTTACTTTTGCCAGGGAGATACCGACGTACAAAAACACACACGTAATCCGGGAAAACCTATAGCACTAGTCAGTTTTCTGTAAATATGGCACGATTTGTGCGGGCGATTTTCAGGTGACAAGAGCCCGTTCTGATGCACGAGAAGTCCGTAATTTAGTTCAACGTTGAACCTCCAGAAGCGCTGTAGTCGACCGAAGTGGTACCAGATGGTAAAACGACATGGTAATACGCACACGTCCTATGTTTCTTCTAAAGCAACAATCTGCAGTGCCGACGAGAGCATAGGCTTTCAGGTGGATACGAAAAAATGTACAACTCACTCAGAATAACCGTTAGATTTTCAAATTCGTGCATATTATAAGGCATCGTTTGGAAATGATAACATCAGTTCACAATTGCGGTAACTATTCGTAATCGCACGTAGTCCGACTATACGTGAATGGGGCATTCCATGCGAAACCGACCAACCCGTGACCCCGACTAATTTTGATTTTATTGAAAATTTTACACTTTCTTGTACCTGCCAAAAGCAGTCTTTCTGAAATATTTTAGATGTTTGTCTCAACCCATCCAAACACCATAAATTTATCAAAATATCGTACAATTTTTTTTTAAATGCTCATGGCTTTTCCAAAACCCGATATTAAAATAACGTACTGTTTCTTTTCTCGTTTTGAGTCGTAGTTCCGCAAATCAAATTATTCTCTTTCATTTCATTAAAGGGTTTTGGGGCATTCTACATCGAGTACGCACTACTTAAATCTGCCTTTTTTCATCGATTTGATAGAAAATCATTAACAAAAACGAAAATACCTGTCTATTAATTCCTGTTCGTCGAAAAGGCAGATATAAATGGCGAATAATTGACATAGCATGCCCCATCTACGCTCCGGATATCCTTATCTAATAGTAGCATCGATGTCCGCGAAATTGTCATACTTACAGATTATTTACCGAAAGATTAGGTGCGGCAGTAAAATAAATATCGAAATTGCAGGAAACACGCAATTATAGGCGTGAGGGTTAAGGGTCAAGATAAAAAATTGTGCTCTTGAACACACCACTATTTATTTATTTATAGAAAATTTGGGGGGGGGGGGGGGCGGTTGATAATCGTCCGAGCCTGTTTTAAAGATTACCCTAATACATACGCGAAATTGTTTCTGAACCGGATGTGTTTAACAATACTAGAAATACATCCCGCAAAAAATCTATGTCACTATACATACATACAATTACTGCATACTATGGTTCAAGATTTGTGGCAAATATTTTACAGGGCCGATCCTTGTTAAAATTCTGATGAAGATTTGCTTGCCAATTTTTTCTGTTTTTAATTCTCAACAAATAAGGATTTCATACTTTATTTGCTTCGGTTTATTTGTCAATCACGCCTAGTTTTGAATGATGCTACCAAATTTTTTTTTACATCAGACGAACTACCTGAAATTTACTCATTAGGTGGAAATCGTTGTAAAAATACATACCGTGACTTATCGTAGATGGTATACGTTACGGATACGCCAGCGAGTTTTGGGTTGGTTTCTGCATCGTATACGACCTACGAAAGGTCAGGGTATGTGTTACTGCTGTACATCAAAGTCCAGCACAATCCTATAATATTTCACAGAAATTTGGAACTCTCGAAGGAATCAACTTCTTCGGATTCCAAGTACTATCCCTCACGCGCCACTGTCCCCACTATCCGCGCGGCCGTCACTTCTGCGTTTCCTCGCGTACCGTCCACATCCACTTTTCGCGGCGAACGAAGCTAACGCGAGTGTTATGGTAATTTGCCGTGTCACGAGTTCTAATCACTTGCAAATTTTCACGCGGCCAGTGTGTATACATATATTTGTATCAAACAACAATAATCTGGTGAGTGCAACAATGGATAAGTTACGTCGCACGGCTGAACCGAAAAAAGGTTAAATTTGACGCGCCGATGAACGAATCGTTTGTTGCAATGGTAAGTGTTTTATACTGCAAATTTCTGTTATGCAATGAAAGACATCATTTACAAGAATCCTGCCAAATCTGCACTTGCTATGCAGGGTGATTCGTAATTCACAGCAAATACTTGACAGAGCGAATCCTTGTCAAAATTGGAGTCGACAGTTCCTAAGAAATTTTTCGGGAAAACGCCTTTTTTCATTCAAAGAAATCGAAATTTAATTTTTTCGGATTTCTGTTTCGATCAACCTTTTAATTTCTTGGGTCATCGTCAGAATTGATATCGAAATTCCCCGGTTAATTTGTAAATAATTTTGTACAAAAACTTTTTTCTCACAGCTGTCTCGCAGGGGTCACTGGGAGTGTAAATTCAAAATGACGACCAAATCATGCTTATGCGTATATTCGAAAAATGGTTTTTTAGGTTAAAATGGTTTTTCTTGAATAACTCGGCCGGTTTTGATTTTACAGAAAAACCGTAAGAACAAAACAAAAGTGGTATAAATTTTGATTCTCTGCAAGTTTAGTTCTTACAATTTTTCTTCTAGGATCAAGATTTTTGGAATTAAACCTGAAAAAAGCGACAATTTCGAAATATTTCCATTATCTCGTTTATTTTCAACTTAATGGCATAAATTAATAGCAACAAACTTGTTGGGAATCAAATTCTGAACAACTTCGGTTCCCACCCCTTTTTCTAAAAATCGATATTTTCGGAATTTAACCCGAAAAGGTAGGATTCTCCGTCAACTCCGCCATTTTTTTTCGACCATCTCAGATCTGCCCCATAATTGGTTACATCAAAGTACTACTAAAACGTACTCTGTGTGAATTTTTTCAGATTTTTCAATTCATTATTTGAAAAATTGCCGTATTTTTTGTAAATAAATATACACTACCGTTCATAAGTATGGAAACACTCGCCCCAGAGTGTTCTCACTGTACCCATGATGCTCATTGTATTTGTACAAAAATGTATACCGTTGAGGAGTGGGGAGGGACTTCCAGCATTTTCATAGTATAGAAAAGAAATGTAGAAAACATGTCTGTTTACGTTTGCTTCGAAAGAGTGGCGTTCGAAAGATCGTCGTTTTGTTGACATTTGTTTCGATCGTCGTTTTGTTATACATTTTTCAAAATATTGAGTAACCAAATTGTATACGTGTTTCAAATTTTCTTTTCTCTGTTCTCTTTATATATAATCATTTTGATTTTTCGTTAGGAGTGTGCAGAACATAAGAATTGTTGAATGCTTTGTTGCGAATACCACAATTTTATCGGAGCCTAGATTCGAATGCTCGGAGAGTTTAATTATTATAATCGTACGGTAATTTTCTTTTCCGATAATTAGAGAAATTTACACGTGTTGACATATACCCCAAGTACGATGCAAATATGCAAGAAATTTCAAATCTTAAGGAAAATGAATATTACGACTGTTATTATTTCATCATATAAACCATAAAAAGTCAGTTGGGACGAAATTTAGGTTCTTGAGTCAGAAATATCATTGTGACAAAAAATGATCGCGTATTTTCCAAAACAATGAAAGCTTTTCGAAGTGATATGTGAGCATAAAAAATCGAAACCTATTTCTACGATTTTTTTTTCCGGAAGCGCCGAGTCATTCAATTTTGTTGCAAAATGAGCGCGCAGTAAACTTGAAGAATCAATATCTCACCTCCGGTTCTATTTGACGTAGAAAAATTATTCACAGCACATTCGCGAGTAGAGAGGATAAGCTTTCGTAGAAAACTTTGTTTTATCCGGAAACATTGAACATTGTAATTGTTATTAACGAACGAATTGTTTAATGGTACCATTTTTTGGCGAGGCTTCTACCATTTTATACATTCTGTAAAAAATCTTTCCGATTACAAATAATCCGTCGGGTTTGACGAGGAATTTCCCATTCATATTTATTCCGAACGACCATACGTTAGATGTCTGCTATCGGTAGTATAATATTGAACACGGTGAAATTTAGAGTGATTCGTAAAAAATGAACATCTTAATTTCAAAAGAATTATCTCAACTTTTCGGATTATTCAAGATGATCAAAATTTTTAATCACACTATTCCATTTCATCAGTTTCGACCATTCACTTTGAACATTTCTGGGTATAGTGAGATGGCGCCGACACATGGTTGTAAGAGAACAGAAGAGGACCCATGTATTTGTATGTGTCTTTATATGATAAGGAGGGGAGGACACGAATTCTCTGCCAAAGTATATTTTTATCGACAAGTACTAATCATGTTATGGATTCTGCATTGAAAAAGTGAAACAACCAAATGAACACGCTTATATTTTACAGGATAATCCGTTGTAACCGTTGGACGGACGCAATGTCACATGCCGCGAGGATATCTTCATGGAGTGGTGAACTATGTTCAAATTACATTACTTCGCAAAGGATGTTAGAAACTCCCATCAACCGGGAGAAGGAACTGTTTCGCACAACCCGCAGCTTCATAGTGACCTCGAATCTCAGATACTATTTCCTTGCATTTAATATTTCAGAGGATATAAAAATAATCGTCAACGTCGATGTCAACAATTGTTTTATATATCCATAGTAACACGAATAAAGTGTTCCAATATTATATACAATCATTTTTTGAAACCCTTTTCACTAGTAAAATAGCTTCGAACATAAAATTATTTCATTATTGTTAGTAGAGTTGTGTGTAACAAGCGATGTACAATTTCAGAATGATTTCGATACAGTAATACCCCGAAGTTACGCTATAGGTCGTTCCGGCATTGACGGCGTAAGTCGAAAAAAACGTAAGTCGGGGTGCACGTTTTATACAACTGTATAATGTATATATATATATATGTATGAATACTCACCAGAGGTAATCATGTATGTACTGTAACGTGGCGTTTCAGAGTCGCCCGTCACAAGGCCACACAACCCTTATTATTTCTAGTTTACGCGTCCTCAGCAGGGTACTCCAACCGAACTCGATACAAAATAGGCAATAACTACCTTTAACTAATTCTTTCTTTGTAAATTCTTTATTCCGCGCTTCGGCGCAAGCTAATAAGGTACTTGGACGACAACGATCCCGACCAACGAGGGACCAATAGCTACCGTTTCCAGCTCTCGACGACTTCGCCTACCGACGGTCTAATCAGACTATACTGGCTACCTTGGTGCACCTTTATATACACCTGGGGTAGCATCCACCCGAACCTTCCGTATCGCCTCGACTGCCGGTGAACAGGGAGATAAAAATCCTCCCGGCGGCCGAGGGCACCGTTTCCCGAAGAGGAACCAGCCGCACGCTCTATCGGATGCCGTAAGGATGGCGCGAAGGGCAGATCGTAGCCTGCCATCTTCCGACTTACCAGCCTGGTGCCGGACCGACCCCAAACCACTACGTTCAGGTTGATAAAGTCATCGTTCCGAGGATCGACGCAGCCTTCCTGTCGGCAAGGACTAATTGTGTGGGTCGTGGTCCACGGTTTAGCTAGCCGTGTGACTGCACGACCTCGAGTAAAGGCAGCTGGCTACTGCCTGTACAAAAGCCGGTGGAGGTGAACAATGAGGCGTCACTCTCCACTCGGTAACTTTGGCCGAGAGGCACCCTGTGTATGCCTCTGTCAAAGAAGTCCCCGATGATAGGCAGCCTGGACCGTAAACCGAAGCAGCTACAAAATCGTACGAGATGGTGTCAACGACGAAATCACGAGCAGCACATTACACATCATCTAGCGGTAATTTTGGAAAACGCATGACCACGCCATAACCAATATTCGCCACAGGGGTGTGACGTTGAAACGGTACCTGGTGGAAATTTCCAGATGTTAGACACTAGAAACATTCACACAGCTACAGCTAGACTCACATCAGTAGTTTGGGTCACCAATTACCGATTAAGTATTGAAATACACTGAACAACGGACATTCTGCCGCTCTAATCGAACGAACCGAAGAAGGAGTAATTGTTGGATAAAAGATTTAATTAATTGGCTCACCTCTTGAGAACACTCTGGATGTGATGACTTGCAGCGTAGATTGGTGAGAGGATTTGACGGAATAACTGATTCTAATATATTTGAATACTTTGATTAACTTCGATTTATTTTATAAGTTTAATATTTCAAGTTACAACGGAGTTACAGAGTGTAAGATGTTAAATTAATATGACAAAATGGAGCTGAAAGCTCGCTGGACTTTTGGGCAGAGTAACGTTGTATGAAAAGTTTAAATGCAAAAGGCAAAAGGATATTACCGCGAGACTGTACCGGAACAAGATGACGAATCTGGTGGTAGAAACCAAGAGGACGATCGGGTGATCGGTCGTCGTTTTTATAGGGGTCGATCGTTGCGCAGAACGATCCCCCTCTTCAGATTTTTTGTCACCTTTGCGCACCTCCCCCTTTTTCTAGGAATTCTAATTAGGACACGACATCTTCGCCGCATGCACGTCTGTTATCTTATTTCATTAGCCATTACTATATTGTAAGTTTTTACATATGGTATAACGCTGCACTGGTGCGGTGGTGTAGGTGCGGGGACTTTGTTCCGTAATTTTCCTTCTGCGTGAGTTTCGTTGTTGAGGCGCAAGCCCCCCGTGGCCCCTCGGCTACTAAGCTTCTTCCTGTTTACTTCTTAATATTTTTACTATCTTGCTCGTTACAAAGTCCATATGTCATATTGGTTACCCGTCGTTTGTTAGTTTTATAGCATGAATCTATGTAAAATTACATATGTATTATAATCGATTACTGTCGTTATTCACCTGGAGTACAATAGCGATTGTTACGAAACATAGTTGCTATTTGCTTAACATTATTAGAATCGCGCTGCTGCGAATATTCTTAGGTGTTTGTGTTATAACTATCTTAACAGATTTAGGGTATTTAACAATTTGATAATTCATATCTTCAGAGCAGGTTTACATGTGTGACTTTGTATATAATTCTCTTCTGTAATTATTAATTCTCATATTGATATAAATCGGCTTGGAAGCTTCTAGTGTCACGAGCGCCGCATATTTACTCAAAACTGTAATATATTACCGATTATATCAATTATTTTTATATATTATTATTATTTTCTAGGAACAAGGCAGCATAGTTTTAGTTAGTCTATACAAAATATTCTATTATAACCAGTTCGTGGAATAGCCAAGCGCAACGGCGTAGTTGGACAGCCAGCAACGTCAGCATCTTCGCGCCCGCCAGCTCCCGGGTGTAACCAACACCGGGATGAGGCGAGCGCGAAATCACGCGCTTCGAGAATGACTGTTGTGAGGCGAGCCTTTGTTCGAAATTGTAAATTCAGCGGAAACTCGCTCGCCGCCCGACGTTCCAAGGGATGTCGGACGAGCGAGCGAAGACAGTCCCCGTTAGAGACAGCTAAGAACGACATCAACGGAACCCAGGCTCCTTCGGAGCTGCTGTGTGAAGAGTATCAGACTTAGAATCACCGACGATTAGAGCGAGAACACCTCTAAATCTACAAGCGGTATTCCAGAGCATCTCGCGTCGCTGCGTCAGTCTGTGAAGCTAGAAATAAGCGCAATTGTAAAAGCCACGAACTATATAGAGCAGTGTAGCCTGTAAGTGAGTGTGTGAAGGTGTGTAAACTTCGGCACCTTCGAGGCCGAAGCAGCAACCGAGAGAGAGAGAGAGAGAGAGAAAACGTGAGTAGTATAGGAAAATATTGTAAGCTTCCTTGTTTAGAACCTTTTCTGCTTTTAGTTTGAGCTATTAAACATTTTTTTACTTTGCTTCCCATTAAACATTGGTACGATCAATTGAAATCCTCTAAACCTATTCCCAGAGAACGCCCTGTAGAGGACGTTCACCTCCTAATCCACCTAAAAATTAAATATAAACCTCAGTAAGAAGAAAGAGGGTGAAGTCGTCGCGTGCGAGACCGCTCCGCACGTGACACTAGAACGTTTTCTTCATATTTGTTGGTTGCCTGTCATTGGGCGTTGCCACGTATGCATCTTTGAGTTTATTGCGAGTTGATTTACCTTCGATCGTTTGGTCGGTAAGTTTCCTAATATGTTCTCTAGATGAAACTCTGTATGGCTCCACATTGGAGATCTGCATTGCCTTCAAAACGTTGCGCGTGTTGCCTACAATACGGCGTTACGGAGGAAGGTATAGTTCATGCTGGATAATGAGTATTCACGGTTTTGACGGTTTTGCAGTCTCTGGTTTTATGGGTTATTGCAGCAGTGCTATCTTTACGTTATATTAGTTATACATTTATCTATGGTTTTACAGTCTTCTATACTCCAGGCTATATGGTAAAGCGTAAGTTGCTTATAGTATAGCTCTCAGCTCCGAATGCACAAATGGCATTGTCGAGTGCTACATAATAATTGGATATAATCGTGTTAGTTAATTATGGTGTTAATATGATAGTGATATATAGTAACGTATAATAATATTATAGCTCTCTGTAGTGCGAAGATCTCGTAACATGGTTTTTGAGCTTTGGTTAGTGAATGTCATAGTTATTTCCATCTAGGGATATTCCAAATAGTTGGACAGTTGTTTTAATTGCTTATGGTTACAAGATTCTCGTACTTCGAGTTTGGTTAGTTGATAAAGTAACATGCAGTAATAATAGTCGATAAAACATACGGACGTTCCGGTCGGATGTTACAGGGGGATGGCCTATTTGCGGTGGGGGTCAACCCAACCAATCAAAGGGAAGAAGAATCACCTCGCGACAACCGCGAGATCGGCGAGTCGAACTCCGACCTCCTTCTATTCTACGCTTGACTTGCTGAGCGACAGCTGTGTTTTCCGTATCCTCCCGATTATTCTCTCGTTTTAAGCTACCGATCCTTCTTCCTCTCATTCTACCGTTATTTCATTTACCGTTTTTCCATAGCCTCTATCGTTGCACTATCGTTAACTTCTACCTGTAAATTCAAGTCCTTTCCTTCCTTTCTACTTTCGTTTGATTATTCTAAGTTTGATTCAAACTAAATTCAGTGTTGTGTGCCTGAAGTCACCAACCAAGGTAAGACTTCTGCCTGTGTAT
Organism: Neodiprion virginianus; assembly: GCF_021901495.1. Classification (NCBI taxonomy): domain Eukaryota; kingdom Metazoa; phylum Arthropoda; class Insecta; order Hymenoptera; family Diprionidae; genus Neodiprion; species Neodiprion virginianus. The sequence continues at coordinate 14,541,086 of NC_060881.1, read as the reverse complement.
TGTATCGTTACGAAGTTGCTCATAATTTCTATTCTTTTTATGGTATTCATCGACTTTGTGTGAATCATGGTCCACGGCTTAAAGTTGCAGTAAGCCGCCGTGTAGCTGCATGATTTCGGTCATTAATATTATATTTATTGTTTCTTGGTTGCATCGTGTGATGCCAGTTTGTGTAAATCATGGTCCACGGCTTAGAGTTGCAGTAAGCCGCCGTGTGACTGCATGATTTCAGTGATTTAATATTTTATTGTCTGAGCGACCTCGTAACTGCCGAATAATTATTTCTTCTGTATTTGTGATTTTTCTGATTATTTATGAATTACTATTAGCCTGCTTCCGTACTTTCTATCGTATTTTGAGCCCTATTGGCTTTACATTTCATTTCGTACTCTTTTGTAATAGTAGTGTGCTTCATATTTTATTTCTGTTATTGCTTATTATATTTTTATTTATTTCTGTGCTTATTGTATCGTATATCGAGTTCCTTGGAGTACAACCGAGCGTAGAACCAGCCCCTAGATATTACCGCACTTTTTCTTTATTGCTATTGGCAATTTTAAATTATTTTTGCCTGATATTCATTTCTCTGTATTTTGTTAAGTTAAGTTCTACGAATTATTCTTTTATACTGCGGTGTATTTAGTGTATTTCTTTATTTTGTAAACTCTCCGAAATTCTCACTCTCTCACAATTTGGTATTTTGTATTCTCTTAAAAGTTATGTTTAGGAATTCATTGTTTAATTCCTCAAGTCCGTAATAATTATAAATTAATGATTCTATCGTTTATGAATAATTCTACCGAAAGCTATCTAGTCGATCGTTTGCCGACTTTGTAAATTGTTAATGAATGTCAATCTCTCGTACTGGTTATAATTTATGGTAAATTCGTCGTATCATCTACCGAACTATCGTTACGTTGTTTTCTACCGATTGCAGTAAAGTTCTCTCGTTTCTAATTGACAGAATAATAATTTTTGTAGCATCATTTGCATGTTGGGTAAGATCACGTCGCCCAGTGACGTGTAGTTTTAAGCAAATTCTTGCATTATATCGCATCTCCCGACCTACGTCATTTTTCTCTGTTGACTACCATCTCTCGTTTTAAAGCTACCGTTTACTGCTATTCTACCGAAATTATTGTGAACAACGATCGCTTATTTTATTAACTACCGCTGTCGATACCATTTTATTTGCCTGTCTCAACCATGTAAGCTTCTCGACAATATATGATCGATTGACCTGTTCATTTTCCTTTTGACTTGAGTTTATTTTTTATTTTGTTATTTTCTTTAATTCTGTAATTACTGTTAGCTGCCTTGAATACCGCCACTCTACCAGGTTGTACGTGTGCGTACCTGAGCCTAGTTAGCCATACAACGGGTTCTCTATTTATTTTTTGTACGGTTTTGTGTTATTTTTATTGATTCGTATTATTGTTTGAAAATTGACGCTAACGCGTCTGGCGCCCAACATAATTGATTTTGTTATAGTTTGATATTTTGAATAAGTGGAGAATCGCGCCAAAGTGTCAACGGTAAGTCCTCATCCGAGGGCAACAGAATTTAGCGTTACAGTACCTCATAGAAAACCTCTGAAGAAGAATGAGATATACTCTTTATTTTCGAACTACAAAATGTTCGAGCACAGTCGTCTGACGACACAAAGATTTTTTTTTCCCGCGCACAGTCACTATCCGTAGACTGAGCGAATAATCGAATACAATGTAATGCACGGACGGAAAGTAAACATGACAATTCAAGTTTGCGACAAGGAGAAGCGGAGTTTGGGGGGGGGGGGGGGGGGCGACCGATGGCGTAACTTCATAAAACGAGACCACAACGATTCGTATCCGTTTTGTTTCAATCGTATTTTTCGAACATATTTCCAAATATCTACAAATGGTGAATGGTGATATTTATGAAATCATTTTGAAAATACTTCGTGCTGTGTAAAACAAATATTGCGCGATATGTTTTAATGTATATGGGACATTCTTTTACAACCGAACACCTTTGTGACCGACACATTTTTGATTCAGCTGAAATTTTTTTTGACGTGTTCTATACCGAAAAAATAGGGATACGTATTCGAGGATTTTTTATTTCACATATTTCGTAAGATACAGGGGATCGAAAATTTGATAATTTGGTGTTCTTTGGCTTGGAAGACTCACTTGCAAAAAATCATAACGCCGGTTCTGTTTGAGCTGGAAAGTTCGTTTTTTTCATCTCAAAGCTGATAAAATGAATTTTATTACAACAATTCTTTCATTAACGATTATTCCTAAATTTATACTGTTATAAACAATTAATATGTTTTAATCGATCTTTAACAATTGCCCCAACCTCGTAGTGAGTTCTTAGCACAACCATCGTATTCTACGTCAAATTTTTTATCCATAACGTATTTTGAATTGATGGAGAAATTATTATTACTCGAGGAAAAGAATTAATTTATCTAGCACGCCACGTCACATCGGCGCGTGAGTTCCATTGCACGCCTCATCATCTTGCCTCGTATCGTTTTCCTCTGTAATATAAATGATTACTCTATATTTCTAATTGAATAATATTATTTATTAGTATATAAGACTTTATAAAAAATTCAACAAAAAAATAATAAAATAAAAAATATTATCGTGGCAAATAAAAAATTAATTTACCAAGATTTGAATCCATTATTATTATTTAATAAACACCTCGTTCTGCATTACGTCTCACAATATTTACATTCACTTTTAATATGTATAGTATTTTTCGTTTAAATATTTGTACAACCGTCTTTTTGTTGACACAATGAGAATTGCTATGTTTCCAATTCCTCAAGAGAGGTTGGAATCACACAAATTTTCAAGAATAAATGTAAATATTGTACGACGTACTGCAGGACGAGGTACTTATTAACTAAAAATAATGTATTGAAATCTTAATAAATTGATTTTTCATTTGACACAATAATATTTTGTGTTTGATGATTTTTTTGTGACATTTTTTATAAAGTCTTTCTTGTGTTACGTGGGGGTGAGGGTGTACTGAGCGGTGGTAGTAAATGATTAATTGAATAATCAAGCTCCCACGTAACGACAATGAATAATTATTAAAACTAAGAAAAGACCTACCTTTCGATAAGCCGGTAATTTGTAGAATCGTGTTGCTATAGTCCTGTACAGGTCTGTGAGGTTTGTTTAAATTGTTGAGGCAATTTCACAATAATAAAATGGGAAGAAGGTCGTTCAAAATGAATGTTTAATATGATTTGACTGGTAAAAGTTGAAGTATATTCTGTTTCGATTTGGTTATTGAAATGTCTGGTAACAATCAATGGTGATAATGATATATGAGCCGAAAATAACAATCTATAAAGTGTTCAAGTTTATACAAATCGTGTGTTATACTATTCTAAAGGATATTATTATTTGGTACCAGGAACATCTACTCTGAACGATGGTTAACTAGCTCGTCGTGATTATTGCATTGTATCTCTCTTTTTAGATTATCTTAAATCAATTATATATACTATTGTTAAGTCTTATTCGTTAATTCTTGGAAACAATAAGTACGATTTAATTGGGGGTAGTGAAGCTAGCCACCAATTCTAGACTTGGTTTTGAATGAAAATTACTGAAGTAGATTTTGATTATAAAGGTGAAACAAAAATTCGTTCAATTTCGAAGATGAACACTCGGATTGACTTAGCTTCAGGTGAATCGGTCGACGAGATTGAGAGCCGTCGGATCGTGTCGGTCTGCGTCGGTAGAATTCTGGTCCAGGGGCCTCACCTCAAGTTTGGAAGAGTTGATCAATCGAATGATGTTGAACGTCGGTCACTTAGTCTTTTTAGATTTGGAATGATATCTTGTTATCGAAAGTTATAGTTAAAAGTGTCAATTTTCTGATTTTGATGTATGTTAAAAGTGATTGCAACGATTTATTTATTAAAAACGATAGTGTAACTATTATTATTATCGCTTAAAATTACCTGATTCGGTTGAGTCAGGGCCGAACTCGATTTAATTATGGAAAATGGAATGGCATAAAAATGTCTATTCGCGAAATGATGAGATTTAGTAAAGAACAGAAAAGATGGAAACGTAGAAGAAAGTGAGTCTCTTGCAATTAACAGAATAACTGAATGCTCGAATTTGACGAATTAGTGCGAGACTTTAGGTCGGTCACAACTAAGATTTTCCAAACGCTACTCTTGCTCGAGAGGGCTAATCCGGGTTTACGTCCACGCACTTCGCGACTTGACAGACGAAAGACGCGGCTTCTTGAGCCCGAGGGTCCAAGGAGCTGCAGTTGTAATTAGTTACAACGGTAATCAGCCAATGAGGTGCGAGGGGGACCTCCTGGTGCCCAAATCCACATGGTCAGCGTTACTTCTCGCTCTTCGACGGTGTTCCGACGATTCTCAATCTCGTCGGTGACACATTGATGATATGAACAAAAGATATTTACATGCAATGTTCACACATTCATTCATACATTCCAATAAGTAATCTATTTTAATTTGGTGGTTCTAAAGGTAGTGGTTTATCCTAGTTATTGATTATAGTTTCAACTTAAAAAGAGGGATATTTTTAGGCTGAGCGCTACTGATGCTAATTCAGCAGTCTCTCATCTCAGTTTATTGAACCTTACACGAGGGATCATTGTTGGTCTCTACGTGACTTTTGCCAGGAGGGGTAGAACTTGCTGTTATTAGAATATGAGATTTTGATGAAATGATATATGCGCATTGAAGTCATCAAAGAAATGAAATGAAATGGAATTTAAAAAAAAAGGTACGCCAAGGCGGTACATCGGGGCGTAACACTTGCTATTGAATATTATTATTCAATTGAGAATATACAGTGTGACGGGTTTTGAGTCCGCACGAATAATATGGGTGGGGAAGACAATTAGAGACGGGGCGGATATAATCGGTAAAACTTGATGTGTATATTTGTGACGGGGGGTGTACAGGTGTTGCGATCGGGGGACTGAGTCGACTTAAACTACGGAAGGTACAAAAGGGTTGTAGACGTAAGCGGTGGCTGATCACGCCTCAGCCCTTAGCGTTGCTTAATACTAACTTATAGATACGCGCGCAGGGGGGGGGGGGAAGGAGTGTGGGAGGTGACGGGGAATGTGGGGTCGGAAGGGTTGATATGGCGAGGGGAGGGTGGTGTAGAGTGACGGGGAGTGTGTGGTAGACAGGGTTGGTATGGCGAGGGGAGGAGCAGATCGGCGATAGAAGGCAGGCTAACCTGGTTACGTCGACGTGTGTGTGTGTGGAGGTCTCGAGGTGCGGTGGAGGGTAGCTGGGTGTTCGGTGTGTGTGTGTGTGTCGGTGACTCTCTCTCTTTCTTTCTCTCTCTCTCTCTCTCGCTTTCGCTCTTGGGTTTCGTCTACGCCGGTGTGGCTGCTGCTACGGCCGTGCTCGTACTGAATCTCGCGCTCGGCTCTGCCGAGCGTCGGGGGGCTTCGATGATGTTCGGGTCTTTCCCGACGGGACAGGGCTCACCCGTTCGGCTCTTCCCCGCGGGTTTGGGGTTTGTTGTGACTTGCACTCTAGGTGCAACGTCACAACAGTAATAATTTATATTACAGAAGAAAACGATACGAGGCAAGATGATGAGGCGTGCAATGGAACCCGCGCGCCGATGTAATGTGCTGCGCTGGATAAATTAATTTTATCCTACAGTAATAATAATTTCTCCATCAAATAAGGATGCGTTATTGATAGATAATTTGACGTAGAATACGATGGTCGTGCTGAGAACTCGCTACGAGGTGAAGGCAATTGTTAAAGATCGATTAAAACATATTAATTGTTTATAACATTATAAATTTCGGAATAATCGTTAATGAAAGAATTGTTGTAATAAAATTCATTTTATTAGCTTTGGGTTCAAAAAACCAACTTTTCAGCTCAAACAGAACCGGCGTTATGAATTTTTGAAAATGAGTTCTCCGTGCTAGACAACACCAAAATATCAAATTTTCGATGCCCTCTATGTTACGAAATATGTAAAATAAAAAAATCCTCGAATACGTATACATATTTTTTCGATATAGAACCCGTGAAACAATTTTCAGCTACATCAAAATTGTGTCGGTCGATTTTTATCTAAATCTGTCCGATTCGTCAAAGAATGTCCCATATTCAAGGGTGTTTTACGGAACAATACATTGAATTTGCTATATTCACCGTAAAACTATCAAAATAATCAGTTCGGTCGTGGTGCAATCGCTATACACATGACGTCATCATTTACATGCAAAATTCGGGTCAATCCTGTTGGTATGGTTACCGACTCAGATTCAGGTCTTTTACCGACCGCGTTTTGTCTAATATTGTGTTGCGCTACTCCCCGGTGGAGAGTACTACCTTCGAATATTTTGCAACCGAGGAAACTTATGCAGAGGGCGCTTCGATCGATTACAACTTTTAGATCCAGGTCAGCGGCACCTTAACCGCAGCGTATTGTAACTGCACCGAATCGATCCCTTTGGCAACATTCCGTCGGAATAGTGCACGAGAAAATCTATTCCAGCACCTGTCAAAATCGCGAAAATTTTTCCAAAAATGCTCTATATTTCTTCAATTGATCAATTCTCATTCATCTATATATCTTCAGTTTCCGAGCCAAAAATGTTCGGTCCCAGATTTAATTTGAATGACCCTTTTACGACTCATTTCGCCCCCGAGAATTCAGGAGACTCCGCGAAACAGGCGCGGGATCAATAGAAGAGAAATGGCGAGCGAAGTCCTTTGTTTTTCGGCTGTAAATTTTGATGCGTTGATCCCGGCGTATTGGGATTGCGCTCAATCGATTTCTCTTGCAAAATGACGTCGAAATGGTGCCTTAGAAAACCTTGTAGTGGTCTTCTCCGTTTGAATTATCGCACCCTGTTGAAAAACCTAGATGGAAGGGATTTCTCGAACATCATCGATAATCCCTTCCCCCAAATATCGGCGAGCTGACCAGACGGCTGGTGAATTCGCTTTCTTTCGCCCCGGATCCACTGGAGAGAACACATCGCGGACTACGACAGATCTACTCAGCATCGGCCTCATTTCGATCTGATCAATCGAAATGAGTAAATTCTAACGTCGTGGACCACTTATCGATTCTGGATTCCGGGGTGAGGAGCCAACGAGGGATCTCGTCGCAATTGAAAGATAAGAAGAATTTGTTTAAATTTAGAAGCTTATTTCCGTTTGAGCTCACGAAATCAAAATCATCAATCTCGAATATTGTAAATGTTGAATGTGCGGATGTTTGTATAAGTGTGTGTGTGTGGAACGGTATAACGAGGATTTATTTGTTATTCAAACGTTTATGTAAAGAAAAAGAAAAAAATCAAATTATAGACACGTGTGCGAGGAATAAAAATTCAAGAGTAAAAATATAACATTGGCGCCCAACTAGCGGCACCAGCTCACGCAGCTTATTTCGATTATTGAAAAAAAAAGTGTCGGTTCCGTAGCAAACGAACTCGTTCACTTATGAATACGAGCCTTTCGGAAAAACTTGTTGTTGAGCCCAGACGAACGCGATCCTCGGTGAAAAGAAGTGCCTCGCTTGGAGAATCACCGAGATGCAAGAGACTAGAATCGAGTAAACAAGTTTTATCAACAATACAATCAGGCGATAATTTTAATTATAATCTTATTCCAAACAGAAATTCGTCGATAATGCCTGACAATGAGGGAACCCGTGCGGAAATTAATGAGTCATTGGAGCAAGTGAGAGAGAAGCGAAGAAAATTCGAAGAAGAGAGGAGGGCGTTCGAAAGAAGCCAGCAAATCAAACAACAAAATGTACAGAGTGCAAATGATCGAGAAATTTCACCGAATAATCATAATGCTCCAAATCAGCGGGATAATGGCATCGGCGCTCGAATCGTCGACGGTTTGGTAAACCATTTACAGTATTTACGTATAAACATTGAAATTCCGAAATTTTGTGAGCAAAAAAATCCTCAGGAGTTTATCGAGGATATTGAGTGGTTTTTCAAATTTAAGAACGTTCGCCCAGAGCATCAGATGCTGGTTATTGAGAGTTTTATTGAAGGTCGCGTAAAGGTGTGGTACCAAATAAACAAACACAGAGACGGGACGTTCGAAGATTTTAAATTGGAATTTTACAAAGAATTCTACTCCATTCCGGTGCAAGTACTTTTGAAAGACCAATGGAACGCGCGTCGTTACAAATGGAAGGATGGCTCGCTGCAATCGTATTTTTTTAAACAAATTCAAGAGTCAAAACATTTTAAACCACCGCCATTCGATTACGAAGTAAATTTCAAAATAATGCAACAATTTCCAAACAAAATACAAACAGCACTAGCCGCGGTAGATTATGCAGACACAACTCGTGTGGCACAGACGTTGACACAATTAGACACAGTTAATCGCGAAGGGGAATTTGATCGTAATCGAGATTGGAAAACCGGTGGCAACCAAAGTTTGAGTCATAAAAACAATAATGCAAACAGTAATATTAGCCGAGTAGAAATACGTAATAATCGAAATTCAAATAAACGGCCCGGGAGACCAATGAAGCGTAACGATAACAACACAAATCAACAAAATTTCAGTCAACCGATTTAAAATTATAGATTCGATCCATATTTTGGTAAGAATTTCGTGTGTCTTCCCACATTCGGTTCCCCTCACCAAATTTTCCAAACGCGTTTCAATATACACAGCCGTTGAATAATAATAGTGGACAGAACCAAGAGACGAGGGAAAACCAAACTCGAGTTTTAAACTGAATCACGACACGACCCAAAGCGGTCCAGGGTCGTGTCAGAAATTTTATGATTTCGTTGAGGACCTCCAGAATGAATTTAAAGGTGATAGAGCCCAACCGTATCAGTCGAATGTCAAGATAGCACCGTCTTCTCGGGTTTTAATTAGGATAAAAGATGTAGAAGTAAGAGCCTTTATAGATACGGGGAGTCAGGTAACTTGTATCTCAGAAGAATTCTATAAAAAATTATGAACTATCGGAGCGTTATTGGAAATGCCCGTGAGCAACATATACGTAACGACGGCAATAACTCAGAAGAAAACGGCAGTTAAACGACAAATTATGTCACTGGTTACAATTGAACAACAATCATTATCAGACGTATTCCTGGTAATACCATTCTTGTCATCTGACGTTATTTTAGGGAATGATTGGTTAGATAGATACGGAGCACGAATTTAGTATGATACAAAAGAAATTTATATCCATGGAAAAGCCCTCAGCCGGCGCGTAGTTTCGTTTGAATTGGGAACGTCGGAAAGACTGTTATCGGTGATCAAAGGAAACAATATAGAGATCACTTTAATACAAACGTCAATTCACGAGCAAAATGAAGTTAAAAATATCGAGGTGCAACTGCAGCCAGTATATACGCACGAAATCGTTCGTACAGAAATGAGATCGAACAAAAATCAGGACCAGGAGGTCGATTCTGTACTAGGCGCAATCGAATAGCGTCCGACGCAAAGTCGACATAGCGTCGGAAGCTTTATATAATGCGTACGACGCGATTCTGTACCATCTCAAATTGGCGCAGTAACTGCGTCAGTGACGATATTTAGCGTCAGAAAATTGTGCAGGCTGTCGATCCCGTGCAATCGGGATTGCGTCTTTCATTGCGTTGTAAGGTGAGGTAAAATGTAACATGTGACGTATCTTATTATTGAATTACTTGTGGAAAGTGTGTTATAGTGAGGTTAGAGTCCCGTACTTTCGTGTTTCGCGCTACATTATCTTTTGTATTGTTAAATACTTGTGAACGAAGTGTTAAAATGTAAGTACACTGCACATACGATTTACGCCATATACTTTAAGAACGAAGCAAACCAAAAATTTTATTAAATAAAAGATGCGCATCATATACATATATGTGTGTAAATTATACAACAAGGACGATGTAAAAAGAAATTATAATACACTTGTAAATGAGTAATTAGCTCAAGAACACAGGGGGAGACGATTACAGCGAGGCGTCAGTACGACATAACCTCAAACTAATACTAACACATTTTTCTGAAAGATCATTTGATGGATTGGAAACTAAAATTGTTGGGCTGTTTGTCTAATTACTAGATGCAGAAGCCTTCACTATTTTATATGTTTCTAGTCATTAATTTGCGGGAAAAATATGTTATGAATTTTTTGCTCCATTTCACTTGCGCTAATCGCTGCGAAAAGGCAGAGGAGGGACTTAATTGGGCCTCTCCTTAAGAGTATGTGAAACACCGACGGCCGATATCAAATAATATTTAAAAAATTTTTTATGGGTGCTCTAATATTTTGGAAAAAAACAAAATGTTACGGACTACGTTTATATATTTTACGTAAGCCAATATTTTTCTTATTCCCAAAAACTCATCACTCTTTTGAAAAAATCTGCATCTAAGATTTGAGGAAGGGATAGGGCCTGAGTAGGGGTTTCTCATTCCCTTAAAGTGTCTGGCTTTAGTACACATATAATATTTGAATGATGTCGAGTGTACGGCAATTAATATACGGTGCTGTGAATTTTGCATTAATAGTGGTATGCTTAACAGCAGTGAAGTGCTGTTTCTATTTCTTTTCATAGCTCATGTATCAAATATTGAATTTTTAGATGGTTATGGTAATGTTACTCGTCGATATAGCAGACTTTGAAGAAGAGGACGAAGAAATATTACAGTTAGGAATCACCCGCAAGAGGTTGCGCGATGAACTGAATGTATTCAATTTACCAGATATTCAGTTCAAAAATTTGTTCAGAGTTTCAAAAGATTTAGTGAGAGACCTCGTGACAGAACTGAGACCACATCTGCAACGTGAACGCCCAAATGGTCTTTCAGTGGAAACTCAAGTAAGTATATAATCTGAAAGTATGTCGATTGAGTTACAAGCAAATGTTATCATACGCGCATTCTGTGAGCTTATCATAAAAGAATTTCACAATTAATGATTCTTTCTTTATCTTCCTACAGGTTCTTTGCGCCATTCGGTTTTATGCAGTTGGTTCTTATCGAAGAGCATTAGGACAGGATTTTGCATTGGCTTTGAGTCAGACTGCAGTCAGCCGGTGTATCAGATCAGTGTCCGTTGCTATCAACGACCATATGCTTCGCCGATGGATTAAATTCCCTGCCACTGCGGAGCAAAGAAACGCAGCTAAAATAAAATTTGCTAATGCTCCACAACCATTTCCTGGAGCAACTGGCGCAATAGACTGCACTCATGTCGGAATCATTGCTCCTAAAGAGAATGAGGAAGCTTTTGTAAATCACCATGGTTATCATTCTATGAATGTTCAAATGGTTAGCTGAAATTGAAGTACAAGTGTAATGCATGATAGAATTAATGTAGGTATATTATCATACATAACGCATGAGTTCACTACCAGGTAATCACTCGAATATGTAAATAAATGGGTGCTTTTGATTATCATTATTTTCTTAGTACTATCCATAAACAATAATGCAAAATACATTTTACTATCGATAATGAAGCCATTGAAATGAAAATGTTGTTTTTAGATTTGTGATCCAGAACTTCGTATTTTAAATGTGAGCGCCAGATTCCCAGGATCTCGTCATGATGCTGCAATTTGGATGCAGTCACCTGTGCGCAATCTTATGGAGCTGTGACATAGGCAAGGCGAGAGGCAAACATGGTTATTGGGTTAGTAATTCCGAAATCGGAATGTCAATTTTATTCTTTCCTTCTCACTAGTTATATATTCCCAATTTCATCTACCTGTCTTACTACTAAGGTGATTCAGGCTATCCTTTGGAACCATGGCTCTTGACGCCAATACTGAATGCTCCAAATGGATCACCTGAGTATATATATACCGCTGCACATTGCAGTGCCCGCTCAGTTATAGAGCGATGTTTTGGTGCACTGAAATCGGTATGGAGATGCTTGTCACATGTGAGTTTGTGGTCAGAATAGTCAACAGTTATAAACTCAATTTAGAGCGAATTATTCTCATTGTCATTTTATATTTTTTTCTGCTTCAGAAACGTTTATTAATGTACGAGCCTGATATGGCGGGAAGAATAATCAATGCTTGTGCCATGTTGCATACTATGCGTTTGCATTATCGAATACCATTTGAAGAGATCGCCGAGGAAGGTATCGCACAGGCTAATGCTATGCCAGCACCCGGACCTTATATTGCTGAACCTCTTGAACGAAGAGCACGCCTTGCTGAGGGACGCCGTGTACAACAGCAACTTATCCGAGACAACTTTATGCACTTGTAGTTGGCGGTGTATATGTGACTTCGTGAAGAATCCGGAAAATCATATGAAATACAGTAGCGCCCAAAAGTATTTTGACAAACATAGTAATTGAGTTAATCACATGCAAGAATAAACTACAAAAATCAATAATATTATTTGTTGAAACAAATTCGATGTTCTATATAGTTATAAAAAATAATCTCTCGATTACTCGAAAATGAAGTTGAAATAAAGAAAAGTAAGAGAAACGATTAATCAAAGTGATAACGAATTTCATATTATGAAAATACTTTTGAGCATGACTGTATGTATGTGGTGAGACTTGATAGATATATATATCTTATACCATATCTCTAGCGTTGAGATGTCCTGTACATGACGAAAATTGTATATAATTTAAATTTTTTTGAATGAGAAGAAGCGTGTGAGTTTAAATTTGTATTGCTTCCTCAAAGTCTACTGTCTTTCATCGATTTTTCGCTATGAAAAGTAACTTGTGATTTACTCTGCGGCTGAGTATGTTTTAAGGTTTCCATGGCAATCCTATGGAATTTAAGAAAAAACGAACAAAAAAATGTGCATAACCTGCCAAAAAAAGATGGGCGTTCAAAAAAATAGTTCAAAAAATTAAAAACTTTATTTAACCTGAACTCATTCGGCGTTTTTATTTTCCATCTCAATTTCTGAGCATGTCACTGGCACAAAATTCTTAAAAACAAAACCACGTCTGTGTGTAAGAAAAGAAATCATACATAAAGTTTCATATTATAAAAAAAAAAAAATTTAATACGAATATGATAGACATTAATGAAATCCTGTCATCGCCACCGCTATTGAGTTCAGAGCTTGGCATATCTGCCTCTTTACTTCTAGCTTATCATTCTCCAGCTCCAGTCGTTTGGCTTCGTTGTTTGCAGAAATTAGCATCGCCTGTGACATTCTCTAAAACATGTAAGTACAAATATTTGCACAATTCCACTGGCATAATAATTTGCAGATCGATTTATTCATATACAGTTTGAACAGAAATACCTCAAGTATTTCGTTCTGCTTTTCTTGCATTTCAACAACTGTCTTGAAGACATCATCTTCTCTCTCTTTTATTTCTTGCGCAAGGCTCTGACATGTGTGTGTGGCTGTTTTTATGTTTGGGGTTGTCTGCTGCAATGATGGATGTGACAGTGTGTGCGATGATGATGCTATGCCTATGCCATCTTCACCGCAGACAACTTCTACAAATGTTTTGGGTTCTGAAAGGTGCTTTGATTCATCAGATTCTTGTATGGTGTGTTCCTCCTCTTGTCCTATTGCCGTGTCTGATTCTACGAATAAAACACGTTGCTACAACATCATATCATACATCATTATCGTTAGTAATACACGTGGCTGCTCGGGACATACGCTTCCAATTATGGTGTTTGTCGAAACTATGTTGTACTCTTCGACTACTGATATATGAGTAGATATCTCATTTAATACCGACTCGTCTGCTTCCCGCAGTTGTGTAATTGCAGACTGAAATATGTACATGAATGAACACGTTTGGCTTTTCAATCATATAAATGGAAGGGATTAATTTGTATACCATTTATGGGGGCTGAGCTAGAGCAGTTGATCCGATATAAATGAGTTCCTTTGTTCAGCGTTAAATTAAACTTACTTTAATACTATCAGTTATTATCGCTCATTCACGCACATTTTTTAAATTATTTGCCACAATTTTGATCTCGTCTTGTACTCTGTATGTAATCTATCTAAAATAATATCTTCTGTAAGCAGTTTTTATATTTAATGTTCTCATTACATACGATCTCTTCAGGCATCGAATCAGAGACCCTGCACCCTTCTGTTGCTGCAGGTCCTATCAATCCGAGGATCATCAAATCTTCTTTCGATAGTGTATTATCATCCATAGGAAAATTGCCAGTTTTGATGGGGGCATTTTTAAGGCTTACAGCTTTGGGTCTGACTCGAGTTTTTATATCCTTCCAAGCCTAAAAAATGCCATAAGAACTGTTCTTTGAAAACAGAGTTTCTACCGTCACAAAACTTTCAGTCTCGTTTCAAAACTTTTATTTCAGTTCTGGTAGAAACTTGGTAAATGAGAATAAAAAATTCACCTATTACGGTTTCATCTATAAGTAAATTACACTAACTGCAAATAAACAGTGTTAAAAAAATCAACGTTTTTATAAGGAATAAAGGTTTTCGAAGTTTACTGACTTTCTGCCACTGAATTTGTGTTTTCTCAATCCCTAAGGAGTTCAATTCCCTTGTTAGTGCCTTCCACAATTCGTCTCCTTTTTCTTTTCCTCGAGCACCTATAAGCCGTCCTGCTGCAAACTCTCTATGGTTATACATATATTCAATCAAATATTTCCTTTGCTTACTGTTGTGCTTGTGGGAACGTTATACTACTTCAGTAGGACTGTAACAAATCCATGTTCATATTAATGTGACATCATAAAACCTGCCATTATCATCTTATAAATATGCCTAGTCTTATAACGTCTTATAACAGATTTTTTAAATAGCAATTTTGTGAATAAATGTAGCTAACAGAAGTAATACACAGAACAATGAAACAGAACTTTTCTAGAGATCATAATTAAGGTTATGATCTGTTATATATTAATATAAATGTATTATTTCATTACTTATGTATTAATTTCATATAAATATTAATCTCATATATTATTTACTTACTTACTTCATTTTGTACGTTGATTCTTATGTCACAAATCTCGAAATCACAAAAATTTTGATGGTTTATTTATTATTACCGCAAATAGCAATGTTACATGAAAAAACTGTTATATCGCCGCCTGACAAGTCTAGGCTCACGGCTTCTTTTAGAACGGGAGGTTCAAACCACGGTTTAAACGCAACCATTGCGCCGGCGAAACCGCTTGTTTGTAACGCCTGACGCAAAATAGCACCCGGTACAGAATCGCTTTTTATAAAAGCGTCGCTTCCGCAAGCGATCTTTCGTGTTGCGTCGCTTCACAGCGACCCTTCATTGCGTCTAGTACAGAATCGACCCCCAGGATAATTATGTGAACAATCAGGTTAATTACGCAACGTTCCCAAAAATTGAGGGTGTCACCGAGGAAGTATCAAGTGTGAATAACACCGAAATCGTTTCAAACAATAAAAATAAAGTAAATAGGGAAGATTTCGAAACTTCGGAGACGACGTTGGGTGACGTGTTTGAACAATTCATGAAGCACGAAACGGAGATAGATGGGGATTGCTATTTTTTGAACAGTCAAGATAAAATATATGAAAAAATCAAAGTGCAGGCGTTAGAAGAGTCAGTAGGCGAAGAGAAGAACTTTATCGATGATTTTAATGTAGTTACGGAAAAGTTAACGAGTTTTGAGCCGTCAAAACGGGAAAAAATTGTAGAATTAATAAGGGCGTATCGTCGATTGTTTTCGGACAAACCGGGTTGTGTTTCGATATACGAGCATCATATTAAGCCGATAAAGTCGAAACCTGTCGGTAAGCGGTCGTACCCAGTCCCACTCACTCTCCGTGACACGGTCGATCGCGAAATAAAATTAATGCTAGATGCAGGAGTGATTGAGAGATCTGTCAGCCCATATTGCAATCCCCTTAGGATCGTAAAAAAAATGACGGCCGACTGAGAATCTGTTCAGATGCTCGGTTTCTAAATCACGTCATTGAAGGAGATAACGAGTCCCCTCCACACATTGAGGAATTGATGCAAAAACATCAAGGTCGAACTGTAATGTCGATCGTCGACCTCACATGTGGTTATTGGCAGATCCCTCTCGCCCCCGAGTCTCGTCATTATACCGCGTTCTTGGATGGAAGTACCCTGTATCAATTTCGAAGAGTTCCGTTCGGGTTGAAAACTGGCGGAAGTGCATTTATTCGCGCGTTGAGTATCGCTATGAAAAACGAATTTAATGACTTTGTAACGACATATATAGACGATTTACTCATCACGTCGAAAGATTTTGATGAGCACCTGTTCACCTCAAACGGTTGTTTGAGCGACTTCTCCGACAAAATTTTACACTCAAATTAAGTAAAATCTTATTATTTCAATCCTCTGTTCCGTTCTTGGGATTTGTGCTTACTTCCCGCGGCATTGTGCCGGATCCTACAAAGCTGGACATTATTAAAAATTTCGACGAACCGAACAGTAAGCTGCATCTTCAAAAATTTTTGGGGTTATGCAATTACTATCGTCGATTTAGTGTGTGCCATGCCAGGTTTGTGGATCCGTTGCGAGCGTTGTTGAGGAAGGACACGCCATGGAAATGGACGGTTGAACACTCAGGGGCGTTCCAAGCGTTAAAGAATAATTTCATTCAATGTGTTAAATTATCACACTATTTCCAAACCGATGCATCTGATCGAGGGGTTAGCGGGATTCTTTATCAATTTGATGATGAGAATAATCATCGAATCATTTCCCTTGCGAGTAGATGTCTTAACACCGCCGAAATAAATTACACTACAACCGAAAAGGAGCTGTTAGCTGTGATTTAATCGGTCCAAAAATTCAGGATGTATCTGGTTGGAAATAAATTCGAAATCATTACTGACCACAAGAGTCTCGTGTTCCTTCGGGAAATGCAGATTCAAACCGCAAGGTTAACGCGATGGACTCTTTGCTTACAGGAGTATGATTTTAAGATTAGTTATTGTAAGGGAAGCGACAATATTGCCGCTGAGTTTCTTAGTCGTAATCCCAATAGCAAATTTTATCAGGATGATCCTGACACAGTTTTGATCTCCGCGCTTCGATTTCTCGATGTCAGTCCGGATGAAAATCGGTCAATTGACGCGTTGTATCTTATTTGTCAGCTTGAGATGGATCCCATTCTGAGAAAAAATTTGAAGGGTTTACGGACGTTGCAACGGGAAGATTTAACGATTCGGAAGTTAGAAGAAAATTTGCAAGACTTAGATATCGAACGCTATCAAAAATATTAAGACCTTTGGTTTCATAAAAAATCCGTAGAAGACAGTTGGGCCGTTGTAGTTCCCTTGGCCCTGCGAGATCGTATTGTCCAGTGCGAATACAGTAGACTTGGTCACGTGGGCGTGTTTAAAACATTAAGCTATCTGAAGCGCTTTTTTTATTGGAAAGGAATGTCGGGAGACGTAAAACGATACGTCTTAAAGTGTGACTTATGTCAGCGAGTCAAATATGTTGGTCGTCCGGTAGAAGGCGAATATTGTTTTGTAAAATCGGATCATCCCCGCGATCTAGTCACTGTCGATTTTTATGGGCCGTTACCTAAATCCTGTGCTGGAGTCCAGTATATCTTTGTCGTATTTGACGCTTTTTCGAAGTTGGTAAAATTATATCCCATAAAAAGGGCAACCACGCGCATTGTGCTGAAAAAGATTTTCGAAGATTACATGCCCACTATCGGGAAACCGAAGAGACTCTCAGCGAATGACGGTTCGCAATTTACGTCAGCAGCATTGAAAAACGCTTTAGATCAGGCGAATATTCGGATTATACATTCCTCCATACGGCACCCGCAATCGAACCCAACTGAAAGAATCATGCGAGAGTTGGGTCGATTTTGTCGAACGTTCTGCGCTGATCATCACACGAAGTGGGCCCGTTATATTCCCAAAATCGAAAAGCTCTTCAATTGCACGACCCATTGGAGCACCTGGTTCATTCCGTTTGATTTGCACTATGGCAAGAAAGTAAAAGACGGAATACCTGAATTAATTGCATTTCCGGTTGAGCGAGACATCCCTCACGAAAGACGGATTGTTTTGGCGAAGGAACGATTGTTCAAAAACTTCGAATCACGAAGAAATAATCAGAGAGCGAGACCTTCGCTGGATTTGCGAGTGAAAGATCTCGTTCTATTGCGTGTACCATACCTTTCGAGTAATTCCGACCGGGTGACCCATAAATTTTTTCATGTGTACGAGGGGCTGTATGAAATAAATTAAGTTATCGGCTCCAATGCGTTCGTTCTTAAACACCCAAATACACAGAGAATTCTGGGCACGTATGACCGAACCAGCTTGCGAAAATACCACACCGACGACGGGCTTGACGAGGCTGTTGATCCTACTGAATAATTAGATATAGAGACAATTCTAGGGTTGCCCTCTTGATTCTGACTCTCTCGTATTAACTTAAGTATAGGCTGATGATATGCGAATTGAATTGATGACGTGAATGATAATTCGAAATGTGACCCAGGTGATGAGATAATCAAATTAGTATTGCTCATTATTGATTAGGGATAAGTTGTACGCGAGTATGGATGAATGTCTGTGTAAGCGGAATATGAGTATTTATTCGAAATTTAACGGAAGAGTGAGAAAACTTCTCTTCCTCGAGATTATGTTGGTATGTTCGGGTTAAAAGGACGCGAGATTTCTCCTCACCGTCAATGCTCTTCTTAAGGATCATTGGAGTTTGGTCGAACTCCTCCACACGGTCTCACCCGCGGTCAACGTCCCCGTCGTGTCGATCTCGAGGGCTATATTTCACCGTTATGGCATTGGAGCGGTTTGCGCTTTTGGCCAGTCTCCCGATTCCTTGAAACAAAATTCTTTGTCAGTTTCCTCATGCATCTCACCGTCAATCAGGTGTCGCATTCGAGGGGGGAAAATGTAATGGTCCTCTTTGTTTGAATCATCGTGCCCTGTTGGAAAACCTAGATGGAAGGGGTTGTGACGTTGCACCTAGAGTGCAAGTCATAACAAACCCCAAACCAGCGGGGAAAAGCCGAACGGGTGAGTCCTGTCCCGTCGGGAAAGGCCCGAACATAACCGAAGCCCCCCGACGCTCGGCAGAGCCGAGCGCCAGCAGCATTACGACCCCGACCTGCGAGGCAGTACCACGTCGCCGAAGCAAAGTCCACGAGAAACGAAGAGGGAGAGAAAGAGAAAGAGAGAGAGAGAGAGAGAAAGAGACCCCGACACACACACACCGTCACACGCACACCATTCTACACCCACGCCGACAACGCCAGGTTAGCCTGCATTCTACCGCCGATCTGCTCCTCCCCTCGCAATACCAACCCTTTCTACCTCACACTCCCCGTCACACTACACCACCCTCCCCTCGCAATACCAACCCTTCCGACCTCATATTCCCCGTCACCTCCCACACTCCCCCCCCACCCCCCCGCGCGCGTATCTGTAAGTTAGTATTAAGTAACGCTAAGGGCTGAGGCGTGATCAGCCCCCGCTCAAGTCTACAACCCTTTTGTACCTCTTAGTTTACGTCGACCCCTTGTGCAAAAATACACACACCAAGTTTTACCTTTCACATCCGCCCCGTCTCTAATTGTCTCTTCCCCCCCCCCCCCACATTATTCGTGCGGACTTAAAACCCGTCACAAATTGGCGCCCAACGTAAATTACCCACATTTTTACCCCAAATACGAACAATTAAGAGACAAAACACAGGAATAAACGCTAACAAAGTACACACAGACTCACGAAACAAAGCTACACAGTCACGAAAATTCGAATAAAGACAGTTGAACACACACACTACCAAACACGAGACACACAATGGCAGACCAAGGACACAGAGAACCACAAGGCCTAGCGCGCGAACACATGGACATACACACACCCGAACGCAACCAAAACAACTCGACACAGAGCGAGCCGCGCGCGACACGAGATCAACAAACGCCGACCCAACCGCAGGAAATGAATAGAAGACGCTCGATAAATTCACCAAACGCAATAAATATAGTCGATGCAGCTATCATAGAGAATACAAACAATTTACATAGTACACAAATTCAACATCAAGAAAGCCCAGAACCAACAAATCCCACACAAACATACAATACAATCCCAACACCTACACACACGCAAACTAACACGGTAACAACCAGTCAAACGAACCGACACTTCACGGGAACAGACACATTTTTAGCCACCAACACTCGTAACACACGACTTATACAAAATCTGATAGACCTCGGAGCACTACCAAGCGACAGAAACGAATACGAAGACCCACACATATACAGCACACAGTCAATACACCACACAAACAACCAAAACACGACACACCTAAACCACACACCAAACCCGAACAGTACATACTGGAATCAGCCAGCTATGGCAATGAAAACAAAACAAACATGGAACATAAAATACTCAGGAAACACAAACGAAGACATAGACGAATTTTTACAAAATCTCCGCGACTATCAAACGGGTTATGAAATACACGATACACAATTAATCAACAATCTCAGCCCGATACTCGAAGGTGACGCAAAAAACTGGTACAGATTAAATAGAGGCAAATGGCGAACACTGGAAGAATTCGAAAGAGACATTACACACGCATTTCAAGACATACAACATAGGGATAGACTGGAACAAAAAATCAAAAACTACGTACAAGGACCAACACAAAAAATCACACAATTCCTAATACAATTTAGAACACTACTATCACAACTAAAACCACCATACCACCCACGAACACAATTAGACCTGGCATACAGAAACATGAAAATAGAATACAAGGCATACATAAAACCATACGACTTCGCGAACTTCGACCAACTGGAAATGGCCGCAAAAGAATGGGAAGCAAATATCGAATGGGAAAACCCGAGACGAACAATATTAGGGAACTACACACACCCGCGAGAAACCTACACACACCAAACACACCACACACAATACATCCCATACAAGTACGCACAAACACAACCCCGCCCAGCAATACTCCCAACACCAAATATACCACCGGCACTCACAGACAACATACGACGAAACCAAACGAACCAAAACACGCAACAGACTCGAAACCCCGCAATCACGTATAACTCACCACACTACACTCAGCAACAAACACAAACGAACCCAAACACAGGCACAACACCACGCAGATGCTTTAACTGCAACCAACCCGGACACTTCAGATGGCAATGCACACAAACACAGAACCAGGGAAACGAGTAAGGGTTGACCCAGCAAGGGTGGAGGGCAACCCCACAAACAACACAAACACACCCGAGACAATAGCACCTACAACAGATAACAACAGAACGGAAAGTAGGTTACACATCAGAATCGAAATACACGGTCACGAATTTAACGCACTAATAGATACAGGCGCAACACACTCATACCTAGGCGCAGAAGTAATACAAATACTACACAACACAGACACACAAATAAACAACACACCCGACAGAACAGCTACAATGGGAAACGGAACACAGGTGACGATAGAAGGAGCAGTAACACTCCCAATAGGCCTCGGCAACATAACAAAAAAAATTAATTACGGAATAATACCAAACTTAGGCTCGCAAGGTATCATTGGGAACAGTGACTTAATAAGATTTGGAATACTAATAAATTATGGAAAAAACACATGGTCACTGATAGACGACCCACAGACACACTACCACATGCAAGCTAGACCACAAAAACTACCAACACCACTCAAAGAATACATACAAACACATCAACCACGATAAACACGACACCAATCAACACAAACACACACAAAACAAGCAAAAGCAGCAGAAAAATTAGAAGCAACGAAACAACAAACGTACCCGAAAACAAAGATACTATATGCTATCACCAAAAATTAGAGAAGCCATCCACACAGAAATAGGCAAAATGCTAAGAGAAGACGTGATCAAACCATCAGAAAGCAAATGGTCGAGCCCAATTGTTATGATAAAAAAACCAAATAACACATATCGCTTCTGTTTAGACTTTAGAAAAGTAAACTCAGTATTAAAAAAAGACGCATACCCACTACCATACATGACAGCAATATTAGACAAACTACGGACAGCACAGTACATATCAAAAATCGACTTAAGCCAAGCATACTTCCAAATACCACTCGACGAAGACAGTAAACACATAACAGCCTTCACAGTCCCGGGAATGGGCTTATTTCAATTTAAAAGAATGCCATACGGACTGACAGGCGCACCGGCGACATTCCAAAGACTACTAGACAGACTCATAGGCCCAGAATGCGAACCATATGCATTCGCATACTTGGACGACATAATAATAGTAACACAAACATTCGACGAACACTTACAAAGACGAGAACAAATACTCAAAAGAATTACAGACGCGGGACTAACAATAAACCCAGAGAAGTGCGAATTCGGATGCGCACAAGTAAAATATCTCGGATACATAGTAGACAGACACGGACTACACATAGACCCCGACAAAACACAACCCATAGAAAACTACCCAAACCCAAAAACAATAAAACAACTACGGAGACTAATTGGCATGGCATCATGGTACAGACGCTTCATACCTAACTTCGCACACATTACAGAACCACTAACACGACTACTGAAAAAAGACCAGAAATGGCACTGGGGGGAAGAACAAGAAAACGCAACGAACACAATCAAACACGCACTCACATCACCACCCACACTCGCATGCCCAGACTACACACAAACATTCACACTACAAACAGACGCTAGCGGAACAGGGATAGGTGCCGTACTAACACAATCTCTCGATGACGAAGAGCATGTCATAGCCTACGCTAGCCGTGCGCTAAGCGAGGCAGAACGTAAATACTCGACAACTGAGAGAGAATGTTTGGCGGTACTCTGGTCCATTAAAAAATTCAGACCGTACGTGGAAGGATATCAATTCAAAGTTATCACAGATCACCACGCACTGAAGTGGCTTAGAGAATTAAAAAACCCCACAGGCCGACTTGCACGATGGGCATTAGAACTATTAGAATACGACTCTGACATTACACACCGAAAAGGTACAATGCACGACGTACCAGACGCACTTTCAAGACGACACGAAGACGAAGAACACATAGACACAATAGAAGACACGACAGACAAGTGGTACACATACAAAAAAACACAAGTACAAACACGCCCAGAGAAAAACGAGTCGTGGCGAATCAGAAACAATCAACTATACTTCCACCGCCCTAACCCCCTACACTCAAACCTCCTACCAGACACAAACCCATGGAAACTAGTCATACCCAAAGACAAAATAACACACATACTACACGAAAACCACGACGTAACACAAGCAGGACACTTAGGGATCGAAAAGACATACCAAAGCGTAGCAAAAAAATATTATTGGACGGGGATGTACAGAGACACAGTAAACTACATAAAAAAATGTGACACATGCCAAAGAACAAAAACAACACAAGCGCGACCGGCAGGACTAATGGGCATTAGAATTATCGAAGAACCGTGGACAGTAGTAGCCTCCGACATCATGGGCCCACTCCCACGATCAAAAAAAGGAAACCAATACATCATAGTGTTTGAAGACCTATACACCAAATGGGTGGAAATCATACCGATACGCAAAGCAAACGCCAAAACAGTAGAACAGACATTCCACTCACACGTAATATCACGATGGGGTACACCACGCATACTACTAACAGATAACGGCACACCATACATAAACAAACTCGTACGCGAACTGACAAAAAAATTCAACATAAGACACGCAACAATCCCCCCATACCACGAACAAGCCAACCCCGTAGAGCGAGTCAACAGAACCGCTAAAACAATGATCCAAGCCTACGTAAACAACGACCACACAGAATGGGACATACACTTACAAGACTTACAATTCGCAATCAATACATGTACACACACATCAACTAAACACACACCAGCCTTTTTAAACCTAGGAAGGGAATTAAATCCCACACAATGTCTAAGAAATCAGTTAGAGAACGACGACGAAGTAGAATTACAAGACACAGACAGATGGACAGACCACTTGAGACGACTACAAATACTTAGAGACGAAGTACAGAGGCACTCAATAGAAGCAAACGAAAAACAAGCACACTACTACAACCTACGAAGACGAGACATTCAATTCAAGGAAGGAGGCAGAGTACTGAAAAAGAACCATACACTCTCATCCGGACCAGAACGAACGACAGCTAAGTTAAGTAAAAAATTCATAGGCCCATACATAATCACTAGAAAAGTCTCACCCACAATAGACGAATTAACAACAGAGAGCGGTAAAAACATAGGAAAATGTCACATAGAAGACCTAAAATTATATACATAATCAAATAAGCAACAAAAGAACCACGCCCAATAACACGCCCCGAAAATAAACTAACATGTGTATTCACCCCACAGAAACACAACATGGAAAAGCAGCAACCAAAAATACCGGCCCTGATGACAATGCGACTGACGAGACCGACGACAACGACAACACAGACAGAAAGAACACCACTATTGCAAACACCAGGACAGGCCCCACACCCACACAGATACGGACGCGACGGCACACACCAGACTGAGACCCGACGAACCCTACTACCGACACCCACCACATACATAAAGGTAACACAGACCACCACGACAACAACACACACAACAACCACTGCACCCACAGCCACACAGAGACACTCACAAACACACACACCGATGACCACACACACAAGTACACTCTCCGGACCAAGGCAATGCCCGACATGCCACGGGCTGGTCCGGGGCACAAAATACACAGAACACATACAAACCTGTACACAAGCTAACACAGACACACCACACCCACCACAAATTGTCACACACCCACCAACAGTTACCCAAACCACACGAACTACAGCCACGCACACGACTACACACCCACCCACCAAGAAACAAACACCCCACACAACCACACGCCCCACATCCACACCAACACCACGACACACACTACCCCCCGCATCACCCCCTCAATGGGCACACACCAGATTCGCGAGACCACAAACAACAGAAGACAGGATCTTACAGACATTCGCCAACATGGACAGACACACAGAACCGACACAGACGAAACGAACATTCAAAAAACACACAGGACCACCCCCCGAAATAATAGCCATAATTGCAAATTTACAATCAGCAAGCACCCTGGACGACGAATTACGAGCACAAAGAGAAAGATACATGACCAGACGGGCACACGAACGCACAAACACTGACGAAACAGAAGCCGGCACCTCAACACGCCAACCACACACCACACATCTAACAGCACCACACAAAACACAACCCTCAAACACACCAGACACCGACAGCGACACAGATTCCACCACCTCCACCGCAGAAACAGTCATACGCATCGAAACCACACACACAAGCACGCTACAGACACAAACGACGGACAACGACACAAACAGTACCACCGACACCACCTCACTCACGGACACAGTCGAACATACACAAACACCCCAACCAACCACACACACCACGCGGGACTCAAAACGATACAAAAAACGAAAATCAATACGCAAACAGAAAAAAGAACAAAACAGAAAACACTAGACAAACTGACAACACCAAACGGACGGACGAACAACGACGCACACACAACACGGAACGCAATACTATACAAAAAAAAAAAAAAAAGGGGACAAAACAGAAAACACCAAATACACTAACAACACCAAACCGACGGAGAACAACGACAGACGGAGGCCAAAGAAACAGAACACAACCCAAAAAGACAGAAGAGAAGGGAGAAGCAACCACGAGCCACGAGGTACAAAGAACAACGCAAAAACTCACCAAGACCCACACCGACGAGAGCCACCGAACCAAAACCAAAAATTCAAGTACAAAATAATATAAGAATAGAATAAGTTTGTATAAGAGGAAAAACATGATTTTGATTAAGACACAAGAGACTAAGTAGAATAAGTAGATATAAGACAACCCACAACCCACACCAAACACACACCCCGCAAATACAACCCAACCTACATCCCTTATCCCCGACAGATCGGAGCAGACAACACAGAAACAACAGAAATAACAAAAGGAGAATACACAGACGAAAGGACCACAAAATCCGTCACCGAAACCGGCTCACCCTATAGGCCTCGCCCCGCGTGGGGAGGGGGGAGTTGTGACGTTGCACCTAGAGTGCAAGTCATAACAAACCCCAAACCAGCGGGGAAGAGCCGAACGGGTGAGTCCTGTCCCGTCGGGAAAGGCCCGAACATAACCGAAGCCCCCCGACGCTCGGCAGAGCCGAGCGCCAGCAGCATTACGACCCAGACCTGCGAGGCAGTACCACGTCGCCGAAGCAAAGTCCACGAGAAACGAAGAGGGAGAGAAAGAGAGAGAGAGAGAGAGAGAGAGAGAGAGAAAGAGACCCCGACACACACACACCGTCACACGCACACCATTCTACAAACACGCCGACAACGCCAGGTTAGCCTGCATTCTACCGCCGATCTGCTCCTCCCCTCGCAATACCAACCCTTTCTACCTCACACTCCCCGTCACACTACACCACCCTCCCCTCGCAATACCAACCCTTCCGACCTCATATTCCCCGTCACCTCCCACACTCCCCCCCCCCCCCCCCCGCGCGTGTATCTGTAAGTTAGTATTAAGTAACGCTAAGGGCTGAGGCGTGATCAACCCCCGCTCGAGTCTACAACCCTTTTGTACCTCTTAGTTTACGTCGACCCCTTGTGCAAAAATACACACACCAAGTTTTACCTTTCACATCCGCCCCGTCTCTAATTGTCTCTTCCCCCCCCCACATTATTCGTGCGGACTCAAAACCCGTCACAAGATCTGATCAATCGAAATGAGTAAATTCTAACGTTGTGGACCACTTATCGATTCTGGATTCCGGGGTGAGGAGCCAACGAGGGATCTCGTGGCAATTAAAAGATAAGGAGAATCTGTTTCAATGAAAAGCTTATTTCCGTTTGAGCTCACGAAATCAAAATCATCAATCTTAAATATTGTGAATGTTGAATGTGCGGATGTTTGTATGAGTGTGTGTGTGAAACGGTATGACGAGGATTTATTTGTTGTTTGAACGTTTATGTAAAGAGAGAAAAAAAATTAAATTATAGACACGTGTCCGAACAATCGAAATTGAAGAGTAAAAATATTACAACCTTGTCCAGCACTTATCAAAATAGCGAAAATTTTACGAAAAATGCCTTACTATTTCTCTAGTTTTGAAGCCGGAAATGTTTGGTCTCAGATTCGGTTTGAATGACTCTCTTTTGACTAATTGGACCCCCGAAAACTCAGAAAACGCAGCGATATGAGCGTGGGATCAGCAGAAGTGAAATGGCGAATGAAATTCTTGGTTTTTCTGCTGTAACTTTGGATGGGTTGATCTCAGCGTATTGGGACTGCGCACAATCAATTTCTCTTGCATAATGACGTCGGAATGCTGCATGTAATAACACATTTCAGCACTTGTCAGAATCGGGGAAATGATCGCCCAAAAAACCCAACAATTCTTTAGTTTTGGAGCCGAAAATTTTTGGTCTCAGATTCGATTCATATGACCTCTTTCTGACTGATTGGATACCCAGGAACACAGAAAACGTGATGGAAAATATGCGAGATCAGCAGGAGAGAAATGGAGAACAAAGTTCTTCGTTTTTCGGTTGTAACTTTTTATGCGTTAATCTTAGCGTATTCTCATTGCGCCTAATCAATTTCTCTAGCAAGATGACGATGGAATAGCGCATCAGAAATGCTATCCAAGCACATGTCAAATTCGCGAAAATGCCAAAAATTTACTATATTACTTTAGTTTTGCAGCCAAAAATATTTCGTTCCGGATTTGATTCAAATGACCCTTTTCTAACTAATTGGGCCCCCGAGAACTGAGAAAACTCAGCAAAACGAGCCCGGGATCAACAGGAGCGAAATGACAAGCGAAATTCTTTGTCTTTCTGCTGGATATTTTGATTCGTTGATCCCAGCGTAATGGGATTGCGCTCAATCGATTTCTCTTGCAAAATGACCTCGGGCTAGTGCCTGAGAACACCTTGTCCAGCACTTGTCTGAACAGCGAAACTATCACAAAATATGCATTACTATTTGTTTAGTTATGGAGCCGAGAATATCTGGTCTTAGAATCGGTTGAATTGACCCTTTTTCGACTGATTGGACCCCCAGGAATTTAGAAAACTCAGCGAAACGATATCGGGATCGACAGGAGAGAAATGGCGAACAAAATTCTTCGTTTTTCAATTGTAAATTTAGATGCGTCAATCTCAGCGTATTGTGACTGCGCCCAATCGATTTCTCTAGCAAAATTACGTCGAAATAGCGTATGAGAAAACCTGTCCCAGCACTTGTCAAAATCGCGAAAATTTCGGCAAAAATGCCCTATATTTAAATAGTGATTATTCACAAGAGTGTCTAATAACTATAAAAATCACGCAGTACTCTATCGCGCGGATCGTCACCAGAGGAGTCCCCCAGGGATCCGTTCTGGGACCGCTCCTCTGGGATGCAATGTATGGAGTGGTAAAGGTGCCTGGACCCGACGTTTAATTCCAAACATCGAGCCATGGTACCACCGGATTCATGGAGAGCTGAACTACACGTTAACGCAAGTGCTGACAGGCCACGGGACCTTCGGCGAATACCTCCATAGATTTGGTAGAAGAAAGAGCCCAAAATGTGAGTACTGCGAGGAGATGGCTGTGGACACTCCAATGCATACACTCTTCGAGTGTAAGAGCTGGAAGAACTTCAGAAAGGATGACTGAGGGTACCACGAACCGACCCTGACCTCAGATAATTTAATAAATATCATGCTGGAAACGAGGGGCAACTGGGACGCCATATCCGGGAAAGTGATGGAACTCATATCAAACAAAGAGACAAGTGACCGGAACAAAGGGCACTCATCAATAATAGACCATGAAATCACCTATTCACCATTTTTACACATGCACTTGCACACGAAAATTTAGATATTCACAGATCAGTATATTGACATGTTTTTCATCTTTATTTTACTCATTATATTTACCTTATTTATTTTATTTTATCTCAGTGACTTTACATCACTTTTTATCTATTTATTTATAGTCAACTCGCTGGGTGGTAAATAGGCTTCACGGATACTTAGGAACCAGACTTCTTAAGGGATTCCTCCCTTCTAAACGATATAGGCAAAGAGTAAGAGTACAGGAAAGATAGGGCTCTAAATCCGATAGCGAGATAAGAAATAGAACTCCCTAACGTATATCATCTCTTGGAAGGGTGCTACCCGAGGTTCCCACGGGGAGGAGCCACCGACCAGGAGCGACTGCCATAGCCGGTCCGAAGCCCAGTTGAGAAAAGTAGACGGGCCTAGCTGAATCTAACCTTAGTCCCACGCTGGCTACCCTTGGTGGGCGAGGTGTAGGCGTCCGGGCTGGTCTCTTTAGGAGGGCACGCTACGGTGCCGCATCGCGCTTCCTGGATCGGGTGCAAGATGTAATGCCGAAAGGCGGTTCCTTGCCCTAGAACTGAGGAACTCCAACTCGGCGGTAGATCTTCGGCAAAAAAAAGGTTAGGTCGGGCTATGTTAGGTGAGGTTAGGTTAGGTTAGGTTCCCCTACGTCGGCTCTCACCTTGTCGCGGTGTAGGGGCTTGATGGCCGCAATCAATCTTGAGGATCCGACGCCCCGGGACTTCAAAATCCCAGGGCGGGAGTGATTTTAGACAAGTGTCCACTCAGAACAGCCGGCCCAGCCTCTTGGGCCTGGGTGTATGAATGGTGGTTCGAATAGGCGATGTGTACATGGGATGCGGTTGGGGCCCCTGGGGCGGTTTCTCAGAGACTCACCAAGGAAGAAGTAGTTGCCGACCGACCGGGGCTCGGGTGAGGTCAGTACCTTTACCGGACCTCTGTGGCGTACTACGGATGAACGTCAGTCCACGGAACCTCGGTTCCATGGCGAAGGTCCCAGGAAACCACATGTTCAACGTGGGAGAACTGCTCACCGCATGTGGCCGGAGCCAATCTGGGAGTTGAACCTGGGGCCCTGGGCGCATGCGTGGAGGATTACCTGGTCAGTATTTCCTCATACCCGACGCCTGGTAGGTCAAATCCGGCAACCTCTTACTGGGTCGAGGCCTACCCTGTTTCGGATTGACAGGGGAATCCCCGGCCTAGCGACGCTGAGGATGCAGGGTCGGCGGGTTCGCGCGGATAGGGCAGACCACCCGTCGACCGACAGAGGCTTCCGTCCGAGGGCGCAGGGATTTTACCGGCGGGGATAGATGCCACACTGCGGTGTGGCTGCCATGATAGCCGAACCGTCGTTATCTATAATTTGTTTCAGTATGGATTATTCAACATCACCCACACCAAACCATGGAGTTGAGGATAGGGAGACGCGGGGATGTCCCATCATCAGGGGAATTAGCTGACCCCCCCCCCTTACGGCAGGGACGGGAACCGACCCAGCGGCAGAGGCATCTTCGACCAAGGCCACCGGAAAGGGAGAGAAGGAGGAGATCACGCTAATAGCCCGTGCCGAGAAGCAACCCCGGCAGCCTCAGTGCCAACAGGGGAGCAAGAGAAAGAGAATCGAGCTCACCCCGCCAGGAGTCGCGAGTTCCTCAGACGAGGAGGAGCCGACCCTGCCGCATAGGCCAGGAAGCACGCGGGGGGGTAGAACCGGAGCCCCAGAAAGCGGGACCGGAAAGGCGAGAGCCGTGCTTTCAGCCAAAGAGGGTGGAGAGGGCCAGAAGAACACAGGTACCCGCCCTGAGGATAAGAAGAGGCGCGTTGTCCCCAATAAGGGGGTCAGCGCAGTAGGGGGTTCAGATACCGATGAGACGGGATCTGAGGAAAGTACCCAGAGCCGGCGTCCGGGGAAGGCGAAAGCCCCCCCTACTACGACGACGAGAAAAAAGGTCACCGCCGTGGTGACGAGCTCCCCAGAGGATGCTCCGAAGGGGATAGGCCCCGTCGAATACACGCACATGACCGCAGCAGATCTGGGAGCCCAGATCAGGGAGTAGATGGTAGAAATTGACGGCATCAGGACAAAATGCAAGTCGATGAACGGCAGACTAAACAGAAAGATAAAGAAGAGAGTGGGCTGGGCGAAAGAAGCTCTGTTCACCCTTACTGGCAAAGCAGTAACGGCAGCCGGCCCCGCAGAGCTACGGGAAGAGAATAGGAAGCTGGAGACCCAGGTTCGCGATGGGCTAAGGGAGAGGAAGAAGCTCCAGAAAAGGCTGGAAGAGTACCGGGTAGCCCTAGCGAGAGCCCAGGCGGTGGCCAAAACCCCCGCAACGGACACCTACGCGAGGGTCACCAGGGGGATACCCCCAAAGGCGCTGTCGCTTGACATCCAGGCGGCGGCGGTGAACACCGCCGGGGAAACCAGCGAGGGTCAGCCGACAGCGACGTCGACCGGTGCCTCGGAACTCGAACTCCGACTCACGGGCTCCGAACTGAACCTGGCCCGGACGAGGACAAGGCCTGGAATGAAGAGCTGGTCAGGCAAGCCGCGGCCCTCAGGCAAGTTGCGAGAGGAGGTCAGCCGAATCTCCCGCATGCTGCGCAGCACAAAAGATGGGGGAAATCCAAGCCTTACGGCGGCCATCCCGGCTGCCGTAAGGAAAATAGGTGCGGCCCTTGGACCGCCTAACAAGGCGCGCGTGGTATCTAGCGCAGCCTGAGACACCGCAGAACCCATAGAAGCCCAAGGCGCGGCAGGCTCTCCAATGGAGGTAGGCGACGACGCCTGGGTCGAAGTGGGAAGAAACGGCACGAAGGGGCAGAAGAATAAAGAGGAGAGAACAACCAAGGGGAACCCTCCAAGAGGGGCAAAGCAAAGAAGGCTGGCAGCGGAGGCCAGACCAAGGGTTCTACCTTCGACCCAGGAGCAACCAGGTGCGGACAAACCACCCGGAGTTACCCACAAGGCCCCGAGAACCGCGGCGATTGCAATAAAATGCAGAGGGGAGAGCGCCCCTTACGCAGAAATCCTGCAATTTGCCCGCGGCAAGATCCAGCTGGAAGAGCTGAACATAGGGACGACCAGTGTTCGACGAGCAGTCAAAGGCGGGCTGCTTATAGAAATACCCGGACCCGAGAACGCAAAGACGGCGGACGCCCTGGCGGAGCGACTCTCCGATGTAATCTGGGGAAAATACGGCGACGCAGTCCAGGTGACGCGACCGTCAACCAAGGGTGAGCTGAGGGTACAAGGGCTGGACGACTCGGTGACGACGGAGGAGCTGGCCGGCACCCTAACGGAACTGGGAGGATGCGGATCACAGGAGATCCGAGTAGGCCTTCCTCGGAGAATGGCTAGCGGGCTCTTCAGCGCTTGGGTGCAGTGTCCTCTAAGGGCAGCGACAACCGTGGCGGCGAAGGGTGAGTTTAAAATAGGCTGAACCATAGCCAGGTTCGAGCTACTGGAGGCGCGGCCCCATCAATGTTGCAGGTGCTGGGGCTTCGGGCACATAGCCGCTGCGTGCAACGCACCGGCAGCGCGTGCGCGTGCGTGTTTCAGGTGTGGCGGCAAAGGACATTAGGCGAGAAGCTGCACTTCCGCCCCGAAATGCGCGGTGTGCGACAATAAAGGGAGGAACAGCGCCCACAGGATGGGATCGGGACGCTGCGCGTCGGTCAGTGAACGAGGTCGGGGGCCCGCAGCCAAGGACACCGTAGATGGCCAGGTTCTTTCTGCAGAGCAGCCTGAACCATAGCCGGGGGGCCCCAGGACCTGCTGAGCCAGTTTGCGCTAAAAGAGGGGGTGGATGTGTGCCTCATATCCGAGCCACACTCGATCCCGGGCGCAGACAACTGGTTGGGCAGCGAGGATGGCCTGGCGATCATATGCTGAAAGGGGGAGGGTGATGCACCGCGGTGCTCCCTACTGGAGAGAAGAAGGGGGTATGTGGCGGCCAGATGCGAAAACATAGTAGTCGTGTCTGGTTACATATCCCCCAACGTCCCTATGCAAGCGTTCGAGGCGTTTATGGACGACCTGGCGCGAGTGGTCCGGTCAGCAGGCGACGGTGGCAGAGGGGTACTGGTGGGCAGTGATTTCAACGCCCGCTCGCCGACATGGGACCCAGCGGGGACAACCGCAGGGGGGAGTTCTTAGAGCGATGGGCGGCGTCGTGCGGAGTGAGCCTGCACAACGATGGGAGTACAGCAACGTGTGTCAGGGCGCAGGACTCGTCAGTTGTTGACCTGACGTGGTCGACACCGAGCCTGACGCCGAAGGTGCAGCAATGGCGGGTCCTCACGGAGAGGGAGACGCTCTTGGACCACCTTTATATGGCATATAAAATACAGGGCCGCCAGCGCGTGACATCTGGGGACGGGGGTGGACACGCACGGTGGAACTGGCGCAGATTTGATCCAGAACGCTTCGGGGAATCCCTAATCACCTGTCTGGCATGGAGACCAACAGGCGAGGACCAGACTACGTCGGCCGGCCTCGCTGCATGGGTGGAGAGGACCATGACGCAGGCTTGCGACGCGGCCGCTCCCAGTGCCCGAACCAAGGGCTATAGGAGGACCACGTACTGGTGGAGCGAGGACCTGGCTGAACAGCGTAGGCGCTGCGTGGCAGCAAGGAGACGCCTCACCAGGGACAGGAGAGCAGCCAGCGGCCCCCACGACGACAGAGAGGCCGAATACCGGGCCAGTAAGCAGAGGCTGCGGGACAGCATAAAAGCAGCAAAGGCCAAGGCCTGGGAAGACCTCGTGGGTTCCGTAGAATCAGACCCATGGGGCCTACCTTACAAGCTGGTGCTGGGTAGGCTCCGCCCCGCCTCGAGGGGCCTGACGGAAACGCTCGACAGCGAGATCTTGGGGACACTCCTTACAGCGCTATTCCCAAGGGGAGAGGGCAGCGAGCCTGAGAGCCAGGAAGACCGAAGCTGGAACGAGAGATGGGCGGTCACGGTCGACGAAGTGCGGTCCGCGATCAAGAAGGGGAGCAGGCAAAACACCGCCCCGGGACCAGACGGCATTAGAGGCGCCGCGTGGGCAGGGGTCCTCGAGGGGATGATCACACTACTCACGCGGACATTCACGGCGTGTCTACGGGAGGGGCTAATCCCACGATCCTGGAAGAGGGCCCGCCTAGTGCTTATCCCCAAAGGAGGCACGTCCAGCGGATCTCTCCCAAAGGTCAGACCCATATGCCTTTTGGGCGAACTGGGGAAGGCCTTCGAGAGGGTTCTGGCTTCCAGACTAGGGAACTGGATGGAAGAGAACCCCCGGGCCCGGCTGTCGGACGAGCAGCATGGCTTCCGAAAGGGGCGGTCAACAGTGGCCGCGCTAACCAGGGTGCGCGAGTTCGTCGAGGGCGCCACAAGGACGGGAGGCTGCGCGGTGAATGTATCTTTGGATATAGCCAACGCCTTTAATAGCCTCCCGTGGCCTGTTATCAGAAACACGCTGGCGACGAAGGGGGTACCCGCGTACATGCGGCGAATTATTAACGCCTATCTTCCCACAGGTACGTCGAGTATACAACGAAGGGCGGGGGACTGAGAAGCCTGGCGGTGACGGCCGGAGTTCCACAGGGGTCTGTTTCAGGTCCTCTGCTGTGGGTCCTGGCGTTCGACGAGGTCCTGCGAGTTGGAGCGGAGCCACGCTCCGTGGTGGTATGCTACGCGGACGACACCCTTGTCTTCAGTTCCGCGGCGGAGCCAGTATCAGCAGTGGCGCTGGCCAACGTAATGGTGGCGAAGGTGTGCCGGCTCATAGCGGGCCTCGGGCTCAAGATATCGGCCAACGAGACGGAGGCGGTCCTTTTCGGCCGCACGGGAATGGGGACGGCAGAACTCCTCCCGGACTTAAGAGTAGGCTCGGAGAGGATCCCACTGGCGGGGTCCATGCAATATCTGGGGATATGGCTGGACTCCGGTCTCACATTCCGGGAGCACTTTGCGGCCATGGAAATGAAGATCGGAGGCATCACGAAGGCCCTATCACGACTGATGCCGAATTTCAGCGGGCCGTCGGAGGCAAAGCGGCGACTGTACGCCGGGACCCTGTTTGCGGCCATTCTGTACGGGGCTCCGGTATGGGGAGACGTGCCGCAAACGTCAAAGCCCATACAACGTGCCATGGGAAAGCTCCAGAGAAGGATATGTACGAGGGTGGTCGCAGCATACCGGACGGCGTCCCTCGTGTCTGTCACAATGCTGGCCCGAACGACGCCGCTACATCTGGTGGCTGGTGCATATCTCCGAACATACGGCTGGATGCGGGAGACGCGAGCGACGATGGCATCCTGCTCCACAGACAGAAGCGAGGACTGTTCGGGCGAGAGAACTTCTCGCTGCCCGCGAACGATGGAGGAGGTCCCTGGAGGGTCCCGACCTTCCCTGGTGAAGAAAGTTACCCGGTTTGTTACCTGGGTCTCATCGACAGATAACTGTAAAATTTTTTGCGAACCATGTCAATTGGGAAAATCACATGAATTGCCGTTCAATAGAAATTCAAAAAAGGTCTCGACAGTGGCCGGGAAAGTGATGCATACAGATGTGTGCAGTCCCATGTCGGAAAATTCACCGATCGGATCTCGATATTTTCTGACGTTTAAGGGTGACGCGAGCAGTTATCGTCATGTTTATTTTCTAGAGAAGAAATCGGAGGTGTTCCGAAAGTTTAAAATCTTTGAAAGCATAATCACGAATAAATTCGGGCGTCTGATGCAAATCTTGCGATCGGATAACGGGCGCGAATTGTGTAACAAAGAAATGGACGACTATCTCGCATCACGTGGTATCACACACGAGACGGCGGTGCCTTATACGCCAAAACAAAACGGGAAATCAAAGAGGGATAATAGAACGATAGTTGAGAGCGCGCGTACAATGCTTCACGCGAAAAACTTACCAATAAAATTGTGGGCGAAAGCAGTAAATTGTGCAGTTTATGTTTTAAATCGATCAGTGTGGGCACAAGACCAAGTCACTCCATACGAAAGGTGGGTTGGAAAAGCTCCAAGCTTAAAACATCTGAGAGTTTTCGGATCAGATGCATACGCAAACATTCCGAAACAGTTTACCAAAAACTTCGACGCACGTGCTAGAAAATTGATCTTTGTCGGATATCAAGAAAACTCTCCAAACTATCGACTATACGATCCGGCAACCGGAAAAGTGAGCGAATTTCAAGATGTTGTGTTCAACGAAAAACTTGGAAAAATAAGAGCTGGAACAGCTAAGGAGGGCGAAGACGAAAGAACAATGCTTCCTGCAGTTTCCACTGAGAATGAAGAAGAGGAAGAAGAGAAAGAGAAGGAAGTTTTCGAAGATGTTGAAGTCTCGGAAGACGACGCAGCCGGAGCCGCGGCAATTCAACAAGAAAATCCTCGCAGACTTCGAGAACGAGGAAATATCAGACGTCCTAGCAGATACAACGAAGCAAACGTTGCAGAGTACTCAATTCGGAATACCTATGAGGAAGCGCGAAATAGTACAGAAGCCACGCAGTGGGCAGTTGCTTTAGAGGAGGAGTTTCGAGCACACGAAGAAAATCGAACACGGACATTTGTGGCGAGGACATCGGAAATGAAGCCTATAGACTCGAAATGGGTTTTTCAAGTGAAAGTAGACATAGAAGGAAAATCACATCGTTTCAAGGCTCGTCTATGCGCACGAGGATTTCTTCAGCGTAAAGGAATCGATTTCTTCGGAACATTTGCACCTGTTCTTCGAAACGAATCTCGAACTACGACAGTTCGATGTGCAGACAGCATTCCTGTATGGAAAACTAAACGAAGAGGTTGTCATGGAAATTCCGGAGGGGCTCAACGATGGACATGAAAATAGAATATATGTGTAAACTCGAAAGATCGCTATACGGTCTAAAGCAAGCACCGAGGTGTTGGCATGAGAGGTTCACGCAATTTCTACGAGAGTTTGAGTTTAAAGAATGCGAAGCCGACAGATGTGTGTTCGTCGAAAAAATTCGAGAGTGAAACAGTGTACTTAGGCTTATTCATAGATGATGGCTTAATTGCATCGGACAAAGTAGAGACTCTAGAGTTAATACTAAAAATATTGAGTGACACGTTTCGAATAACTATCGGTGTCTCAACTTTATTTGTCGGGATGCAAATCGTGCATAGTAGGGAAGAAAAGTCTCTATTAATTCGTCAACGCGCATACACGCGGAAAATAATAGAGAATTTTCGAATGATCGATGCGAAAGCTCTATGCGTGCCAGCAGATCCGAATGTAAAATTAGTTCCGTACGAGGAGGGGGACGAAAGATCAAGTAATGTGTCTTATCGCGAAACAACAGGCTCGTTAGTGTTCTTAGCAGCCGTAACGTGACCAGATACAGCTTTTGCAGTAAATATGGTTAGCAAATACTTGAATAATCACACAGGTGATCATTGGTGCGCAGTAAAGAGAATCTTTGCATAGTTATGCGGTACGATAAATCTCGGTATAGAGTACAGAAGGGGCGGTAGCAATAAATAGCTAATAGGTTTTTCTGACGCCGACTTTGCGGGAGATATCTAGACGAGGCGTTCAACGACAGGGTATGTTTTTGTCTATCTAACGGAGCGATCACGTGGTCCTCTCAGATCCATTAACTGATAACGATGAGTACGACAGAGGCTGAGTACGTAGCCGCCTTAACGCGACACGAGAGTTGGTCTGGCTGCGAAGACTTTTGTCTGATATTGAATGCCCATGTGAAAATGCGACGACTCTGTTTGTGGACAGCCAGAGCGCAATAAAATTGGTTGAGAATCCGGTTTTTCACAAAAGAATCAACCACATTGACATTCAATATCCCAATAAGAACAGGACCGTTAATCAAACGTTAAAAATCCGTTTCAACAGTATATATTTGGTATAGGTATAAAAAATAGTCGTTTCTTATATACGGTTCTTAAACAAAAGTATAATGTACGTTCCAGGACTACGTATATTGTAGGTGTATTTTTGCTCAACAAATATTATTCGTATAATATTATTTCAAAGAATACATTCATTAAATGTTTATTTTATCGCAATTAAATTCCGTCTTATCAACGTAGATAATACCCGATTTAAACGAATAGTCAGCGTAAGTCGACAAACGTCATTTACTTGTATCAAGTTAACAAATAAACTACGTTTCCGTGTGAGGAATATAAATCGTGGTTTCTGAGACAATCGATAAACGTTGAAGGAAAGTAAACTTTATACCGGTCACAAACGTTTATTCGATGCGTTTAATAGATGGTAGAGGAAACGTGATGAAAGCCAATTAAACATGAGAATAGAAACGTTAATGAGAAACGGTTTTCTAGAGTATCGGGCAAACGTATAAAATGCGTTGTCTTGTCGGGATTGTAATCCGTGGTTCCTGTGACAATTGGTACACGTTGAAAGAAAGTAAACTTTATACCGGTCGCATACGTTTACTCGATGCGTTTAATAGATGGTAGAGGAAACGTGATGAATGCCAATTAAACATGAGAATAGAAACGTTAATGAGAAACGGTTTTCTAGAGTATCGGGTAAACGTATAAAATGCGTTCTCTTGAACGGATTGTAATCCGTGGTTCCTGAGACGGTGAGTAAGCGTTGAAAGACAAGCCTGAAATTCGCGGACTACTCGTTGTACCGTATAAGTACGTTCTTTGAACTTCAGACTTTCACACACTCTCACGCTGAGGATATTCCATATTATTCAAATTGAATTTGGGAAGTCCAACGTCAAATCCGTGATCAGTGCGACTTAAAAACCCTTTGGTACCATATCCCATGAGAATCTGAGGAGTTTTGGATTTTAGACCTCCGCCATACTGAATCTGCCACTACATTTTTTGCAAATCTAGCCTGACGTTTGTTATCAGCAAGCCAAACAACTTTTAGTTACCAATTTTCCCCGAAACCCGTTTATTTCACGAATTTTTTGAATTTTTTATTATATTTTATATATTTTTTTTTTAGAACCAACTACTCCAGAGAATGTAAAGGAGTGAATGTATTATATTAAATTCATAGTTATATGCTAGCTGGTTTTTTTATAATTTTTTTTCATTCTTCTTATTCATCTTTCAAAGTTATGAAATCTCCATCCTCTTATAATAGGTGTTTTGAATTTTGTTATATTTTATAAGATTTTTCTTATTTTTTTTGGATATTAAAAGGTTGAGGTTTTTTTTCAAGTTTTTAATTTATATACTTCAGATACGTTCTGGTCGAAAACTTGCGAAAAAATTTTGATTGCGTTTTTCGTCATTGTATCTAGGCACTTTTTTTATAGGACATAGGTCCTAAAGATGACGAAAAGGTATCCTGACGAAGTCGTCTTTTCGGCAAAGCGAAATGATGTCTAATAGATGTCTTTCAAGAGACGACTAATCGTAGTTGACTCAACAACGTCTATTTGAAAATGTCTAATTGACATAATAATTATAGTCGACTGAAAGATGTCTATTCCGGGATGACTTTTGTCAACTTGACGAGAAGCTGTCTAAAAGACGTTTTTCAGAAGATAAGTCAGCTAGCGCCAACTGCAGTATGTGATTAAGCAAAGATTGCAGGATGGCTGCTTGATAACGCGTTATACGAAGTGCGCGTGATTGATGTGCACGTGGTTTCGTGAGCTGGAGAAAAAGTAAGTTAGATTATTACAAAACTAGTTGAACATATGATTAAATAACTTTTGATCATTATTCAATATCCGATATGTGATTATCGAGTGCTACATATAATCAATTGATGCATGTAGGGTATGATCTATCAAATCCACATAACCTCTTCTCATTTCTATTATGTCGGTTGAAAAAAGTTTTCAGATACAATTACCCGAAAAGAATTGAATATTGCCGACTAGGGAACAGATATCGGTATCACCTGAAATCTGAACGTGTAACATAATTTTATATTTTGTTTCGATCTCTACTGCGATATGTATTAATTGGATAGGTTAATTAATTTAGAGTTTATAAGGTGAGATGTTTTGATGTGATACATATTTAGATATAAGGTTGATTTTGAGTTTATATCTCAAATTTAATCTTTTAAATAATATTATAGAATGCGTCCAAGTTCTATGCTGGATAGTAAAATCTGTATCTGACTAATTTTGGTTGACGACATCTTATTTCACATTTACCGAAAACACATAATTGCATAAAGGCGACGAAACAACGTCTTTTAGCCATGCCTAAAAAACATTTTATAGATTTGGCTACAAGATGTCTTCTAGGTGGCTGAAAGACGTTAAAAAGTGGGTCATAAGACATCTCCTCGTCATCTTTTAGGTGACTTAACGCTTTCGCTAAAAGACGACTTGTCGAGAAATTTGTTATCTTTCAGACATCTGTCAGACAACTTTGAGCTGTCTGGGTAATGTAAAGTAAGGAATCAAATAAGTTTCATCCAAAATTTCATAATATATGAGCTATCGTATCTCAGAAAAAAGAACAAACATACGTCGAAAGTTGTTTTTTTGACTTACAATAGTACACTGATAATAAATTGAAGAATGTTGGAAACCGATGTATTATACTTATGTGTATTGAATCGAACGATGTTTTCCGAGCCGACATTCTCTTCCAGTTTGAAAATCCAGACAGTGCTATGACACTGGCCTGGGACCAAACAGTCCATTGAGTTGTTATACAATGATGTGTATTTTTTTCGCTACAAAATCTTATGATTTGATCCTACACGTCATCCTCTTGATTATTAGAAATTTTAAAACCGTTTTCAGTACAAATAATTTCGACAATCGTCATGATACTGCACAGATTAGAGTATTAGGTTTCGATTCTGCTCCCGACTATGGCGCTGCTGTCGTTGAACGGGCGAATAATGATCAAATAAGTAAAATCTATCCGGATCGTGAACGTCCGTGAAGATTCGGCAACGCTTTTGGGCTCAACAGGCCGTTGACGGTGGGCCGCGCCAGTGTGCAAGGCGTGATGGAGGGGGGGCGCTGCACGCGATTGCCTCACGTGCTCTCAGTGTAGTTCCGCCTGTGAAGTGTATCACATCGTTGGAGCGTCGCGGTAAAGCAATTTCTGTAAAGCAATTTCTGCCAACCTTTTCTCCGTAAGTACGTGGCTTCATTATAATTATTATTATTCTTATCACGCTCTTTCTATTCAGGATAATTATGGAAATATAACTTGCTGTTGCATTGCTTTATCTTGAATGAGAGAAGCAAAAGTTTATTCTCTCGAATAAAAAAGACGCATAGTATAGAGACGTAGAGAATGAGCAGTTCTATCAAACTTTCAAGAAGGGACATTTGCTTTCTCTTTTTTACGGGAATTCGTTAGTTTCTACAGTAATGCGTCGAATAGACGCGTATTAAACGGTACCTCGTGGGAAAATTGGTTTATTTCACGTCTATTCAACGGCCTTGATGTCGATTCCGCGATATATTAACATGGACGATGAATTTTTTTGGAATAACCGGAAACAAATAGTATGTTTTCCGAAATGATTAGAATTACAGTTGGTTGAAAACCATGTTTAGAACAGATTTTTTTTCTTTTTTTTCTAGCGTGTGCGTAGTGCCTGGCGCGTTCGAAATACTCGACCCTTATTTGCAACATTATTGTTGAAAAAAACAATCGGCGAATAAAAAATACATCGTCTCAATGCTGAAAATAGGAATTTCTATCGAAGTTTTAAGAAGAGACATTTTGTTATCTTGTTCGCGGGAATTCCTTCGCTCGTACAGTAATCGTCGAATAGACGCGTATTATACGGTACCTCGTGGGAAAATTGGTTTATTTCACGTCTATTCAACGACCTGCATTATTCTGGTTGGGATACAAATTTCTTAATACTAATTTTTTAAATCATCATTAATAAACTTGTGCTTTTTATTTAATATTCTATTTGACCCCCATTTCAGGCAATATATATTTTATTTCAGGCAAGAGCGCATATGCTAACACCTCTCAAGTAATTCAACATTTTTGAATAATCGATTTCCTCATTAAGGTTTTGCCTTATTCCTTCCATTCAATACTAGAGTTGTAAATGAAACTTAAAATTGCTGAATATGCCTCTGGAACGAAAATTACTGAGCAAACGACATTTACGTCGAAAACAGGCAGCGGCATTGAATCAAATTGATTTTCTTGCACCTCACAACAGCGAAGAAAGTAATAATCTTCACTGTGAACAAGACAATTCTGAATATATCCATTCTAACAAAGCACAAGCATGTAGTGAAGCCAATTTGAACTGTAATACACCGTGTACGTCGCTCTTTTTGCCATCAGAGGAAGAAAATTTCACCACATTAAATCCCGAAGATCTATTTCATAAATTTGATAGTTACAGCCATGACAATGTAGACAATCTAGACAGCCATTGTTACCCTGATTATCGTCAAGCCCATTCTGCTAATGTGGACAGTTTCCTGGGTGCAGATAATTCTAAATCTACCAATTTTATCATAACACAAACATGTTCTGCAACCAATTCAAATTGTGATTTACAACATACCTCCCTCGTTTCGATAGTAGAACAAGAACCTGCCTCCGCCTCAGACCACGAAATTCCATCTAGTGAAAATAACAGTGATGTTGAAAATAACATAAATAATCCAGAAAATTGGGTTCAGCCTGATTTTCCTAAAAGACAGCCTTTTAATATTAACAGTTTCCTTAATTCAGATTTGGGCCTCCATGATTCAGATAATAAAGGGACTCAAATTGCTCAGAGCGACCAGTCTACGGACGATGATAATGAACAGGTTAGGTTTGAACAAAAATTCCAAGAAGATCTGCGAAAGTTGGCTTGTGATTGCAACATTACTCATACGGCACTTGATAGAATTTTAGCTCTCATCCGTCCAAAATATCCATTTTTACCCAAAAATTCTAAATCTCTCCTGAAAACTAAACGCCAAATTAATGTATCCGATTTGAGAAATGGGCAAATGTGTTATATAGGCATTGAAGAAGGATTGAAAAGTAAATTAATCGGTGGCCTGATTAATTCTGCTAAGTACACAAATACTATAACAATTGATATCAATATTGACGGATTACCATTATATAAAAGTAGTTCCGTGAACCTGTGGCCTATATTATGTAGAAGTCATTCATTGAAAGATAGTTCGCCGTTTATGGTCGCGGTGTTTTGTGGAAAAGGCAAACCCGAGTCATTAGATAGCTATTTGCTTGAATTTATCAAAGAAATGAGTTTCCTGCTACAAAATGGCATCGAACGTCATAATCGAAGGTTACGTATAGAAATTGGTTGCTTTTTGTGTGATGCCCCTGCTAGGGCAATGCTCAAGATGATCAAAGGTCATACTAGCACGTTCGGTTGTGAAAAGTGTTGCATTGCAGCAGTTTCATTGCAAAGAAAACTGCATTATCTAGTCGATCAAACTAATCACCGTAAAAGATGTGATGAAGACTATTTTAAAAAAGATCCAGATACGGCGCACATCAAAGGTACATCGCCATTGCTTCGTTTATTTGTTGGACTTGTCACGCAATTTCCCCTAGATCCAATGCACTTGATTTACTTGGGGGTGCTCAAAAGATTATTAATTAATTACTGGATCGAAGGACCAAGGCCTTGTAAGTTTTCAAAACAAATGTTGCAAATTATCTCTTCGGAAATTGAAAGACTGCAAGCTTATGTGACAGCAGAGTTTAATCGTAAGCCTCGAAACCTTGATGAAGTAAAACGGTGGAAGGCAACCGAGTTCAGATTCTTCTTGGTTTACTTAGGCCCGATCATCTTGCGCAATGTCCTAAATTCTAAGAGGTATAATCACTTCTTGTTATTGCATACAGCTGTTTACATTTTGTCTTATGAGACTCTCATCTTGCGTTACCTTCACGTCGCGAGACTGGCAATTGAGAAATTTGTACGGAAGTCTGCTAATATTTACGGTCCTGAGTTCGTCGTATACAACGTACACTCTCTTCTTCATCTCTGCGATGATGTTG
Source organism: Neodiprion virginianus (assembly GCF_021901495.1). Classification (NCBI taxonomy): domain Eukaryota; kingdom Metazoa; phylum Arthropoda; class Insecta; order Hymenoptera; family Diprionidae; genus Neodiprion; species Neodiprion virginianus. The sequence goes on along the minus strand of NC_060881.1, from coordinate 14,497,140 downwards.
AGCGGTATGGTAAATTGCAAGATTTCAGTTGCTTTCCATTTGAAAATTATTTGGGAAAAATAAAAAGAAAGATACGCGCAAAGAAGCTTCCATTGCAACAGGTTGTTAAGCGTATGTCAGAATATGCTGAAGCCAATAAAAAAAAAAAACACACAGTCCTGGGCGAAGGAAGAGATTCCGAAGGGTATAAGGTCACAGGGCGAGAATGCTTTCCAATGTAAGACACTAACCACAAAAAGGTTTAAACTGTCAATACAAGACCCCGATAACGTAGTAGCACTGAATAGTAAAGTTTATGTATTAAAATCTATCATCTGTATAGATGGTGTGTACAAATGTGTTGGAATTTCATTTCGATACCTAAGAAATTTGTATCGAAAACCCATTGAATCTTCCAAGCTCGGTATATATTTTGCTAAAAGCTATGCTGAAACTATTACCTTTCCTGTCGATGAAATCTTATTCAAATGTTTACGATTCCCTGTGAAAGATGGGTTTGGGATTTTTCCCATACTGCATCAAAAGGAATAATAAAACATGTAGTTTGCTTTGTTAGGCTAATAACCTAAATTACCCGTATAGAAAAATAAACAGGTACTTTTTTTTCTTGAAGTACAGCTCCAATAGCAGCAATAGTTTGATGCTTTACCTGAAATCTACTTCTCGCGTCAGCTATTCACGTGTACATAACTATATACATATAATTACTTTTTTGATTTGTGGCAATCATGCTTCTCTAATATTTTTAAAAATTTTGCTTTTTGTCTTTTTTTTGTGTTGGTGAAATTGTTCGTACATTTTTATGGCATATGACAATTCTACAGTTTCTGCATTAAAAAACCAAAATGTGGGCGATAATTGAGTTCTTGAGAGGTGACAACAGTAAAGAGTGTGCTCTGGTCCCTGTATTGTGGTTGACGGACAACAATACTCAGTGCTATTGGCCTCGGACAAAAACTGAGGAAAAGTTCACAAACCTAGTCCGAACGAATGCAGTTCCTGAACAATCCTGGCCCGTCTATGCCGTACATCGTGTGCTTGATACTAAAGGTATGTAATTTGACTGTTTTCTCAATTCTCCTTAGAGTTTTATTACAGAATTAGAGCGACTGGGCACTACCTAAAGGTATTGCGGGTGGTGACAAGGAATTTAACCGACGCATGTACCATTCTTATGCAATTATGTGTGATAAACTGTATGAGGTGGCAAAACTCCCTGTTTTCACTCAGAATTGCTTTGGTTAACAGACGCGATTCGATTTTTTGTTTCTTCCACCAGCGTCACTCTAATAGACTAATATCACACGATCGAATTGAAGTATCTGAGGTATTCCATGCCAACTGAGAGGTCATTTTCCCTGACCCCCGCCAATTTGCTTCATTATTTTTTATATGATTTTGAAACCTAAATAAAGCCCTCACCATTTTTTTCAGACTTTTCATCCTAACCATTCTTTTTTAAAAAACGTTACAAACCCTTTTATGGTCCTAAAAAAAAACGCCATTTTTTTTTTTGCAAAAATTCACATAATTTTTGGGTCCCAAAACAAACATTTTGAGCCATAGTTCAGAGTGGAGAATTGATTTTTTGTATTTTTTAAATATTTTTTTAGAGGAATAATTTTGCTTATTTTGTATGTATACAAAACATATATTATAAAACAAAACATATGTTATAAACATATGTAAAAAGATGTTTTTTTTTTTTAGGACCATAAAAGGGTTTGTAACATTTTTTAAAAAAGAATGGTTTGGACAAAAATCTGAAAAAAATTCTGAGTGCTTTATTTAGGTTGTAAAAACATATAAAAAATAATGAGGCAAATTGGCGGGGGTCAGGGAAAATGACCTCTCAGTTGGCATGGAATACCTCATATGTAATAATTAAAATATAATACGGCTAGACGTTGGACTAAAGTATTATTCGATATTGAGTTATTTGTAATTAATACGAAAAACTGATTAAAAATCGAAAATGAAATTATATTTGTGATTGAAGCATTACGGAAGACTATTTGCTGTAACTGTCGTTATTTAATCTAAATCTCATCTATTACTGGTTGAGAGTTTCACTTGCAGAAATTTCAAGCCATAAACGTTGTTTTCAAATATATGCTTGAATGGTTCATTTTTTTCCATTATCTTTCTGTTTAATGATAACATTTTCGTTATAGTTGACTACGATGTAGCAGCAGAGTATATGACTAATGTAATAGACAACGGAACTTCTGAAGACGGTATTAACATTCAGCCGATAACACAGAAAAAAGTGTCATCTGAAAACCTATCGCCAGACGACGATACAGTTGAAGAAAGTGAGCCTTCAAAAAAGAAAAGAAAGAAGCACCACAAACACCGCAAACATCATACAAAAAGTAAGCGCCGAAAACGTATCAGTTCATCCAGTGATGCATCGAACAGCAAACCCAGTAGTAACTCTACTGCAAGTAGCTCTCAAGGATTCGTCTCGGATCAGGAAAACCTAATTTCAAATATCCCATTATTCAAAAGGAGTTTAACAGGCTTGGGGCAGGATAATTCAATCATTACGAAGCAGTGTAATACTACCAATCTAGCCGACGGTAGTGCACATGCTGGATTGTCAGGTGTGGCTCTGTCATTTTCCAGGAGAATTATGCGCTCAACACCAGAAAGAAACCTTGAATATCCAAATGAGGCAAGTGAGACGCCGCGGTCTTACAAATCATCAGTACCGCCTTCTTGTCACTCAAGTCCGCATGTAAGAACACCACAAAGAATTCTTAGTCATCAAGATGTCACAAGTGGACCCTTGCATTTGAACGGTGCAATTTCGGATCCTGTTGTTACACAAATGCTGCGAAAAATCTTTGAACACTTGCAGTATTTGAAACAGCAGATGGAGCAGACTCAGGTCGCTCTAGCAACAATGGCAAGAGCTAATCAGGCCCAAATAGCCCAAGTACAAGGTGCTCCGCGGCCAGAATGTTTCCCTGAATGGCCCATTTCTTCACTGGATGTCTTCGATGCGTTCAATGAGATGATACAGATTGAAGAGCACCGTAGTTACCTTGTAAGTGACTTATATAATCTACTCACAATTCATTCTGGAATTCGCATACAAGTACGTAGTTTAAAAAATATGTCTGGTTCAGAATATCTTCTTGAATTTCTTGATAATGTTGTGTTGATTATGTCCGAATTTTGTATTCCATTTGCTCGATCAGTCAGGGAAACATTTTTTTGTTTCTAACTGAATATTGTATAATACACAAAAAATGAACATAAAATCAACACAATATTAATAGAAGTTGGTATATTCGGAGGAAAATAGTAGTGAATAGGTGGATAGCATTTTTTTGGAGTTGGATCGACAGCAATTATTGTGTAAAAACTTATGAATCCTGCGACACGAGTTGTAACCCATACATTTAGGCCAGACACATTTGGTGTAGATCTTACTTCGAAAAAGATTTGTCTGTATATTCACAAAAAAAAATTTTAAATCTGGTATACAATTATATCTGAACAAAAATGTAATTTGATTTTTTGATTCATTTAATTTCTTTAGGTCAGAAGGCTTTCGACGGTAGGTGGCCCATCACAGCGACAAGTTGTCATGAATATGATGAAACTTTTGATGACGAATACTTTGGCTATGGAGTACAACTGGGCGGGAAGAGAAAAGAGATCATTCAAAAAAACTAAATTAAGGTATATTATCATTGGTGAGTAAAAAGTCTACGTTTCACGTTTTCTTCATATTGCCCGTAACTAATAAAGGGCCAAACATTGATTCTTCTCCTTAAAACCTAGTGAACATTCCGTACCTATACGATGAAGCGGATGATAAATATATATTTTGTTATAAGAGAATCTGTGTTTGGTTTGAAATGGATTGAAGGATGTATTTTTGTCAAAGTTTGTTATATTTATAACGAGAAATCGGTTGGCCAAAAATTTTTGAATATTAACTGATGCTCCTTCGATCTAAACCTACAACATTTGAAACTATGAGAAAAAATTATGAAAAAATGTTGAATCAAATCGTGAACAATAGTGTTTGAAATGGAGAATGTAAGGCAAGTAAGCCGAAAGCGCAGCTATTTCCAGCTATATGTCGAATTCCAATGAAATAAGCACCGTTTAATACGTATTGACTCGATTTATTATTATGAACTATTTACATTTAGCACGACTTTTACTTCATGAGAGGTTATGACCTAGAATTGCATAGTGCCCTTGCAAAGCAGTAATACTGAGAAAATCAATTCAATTCGAATAGAATTTTGATTTTTATCCTCATTCAAATGTTATCTTACAACTCACGTTCAGTAAACGTTGATACAAGTATTTATGATTATTTTAAATAATAGCATGACTATTTTGACATCGAAAAAGAATAACCTTTAATCTTCGATGGTGTAGACTCAGCGGTTCCACAATACGTCCTGTATAGAGCTTAAAGATAGAAGATTGAAAAAATAAGACATTCACACACATATAATAGGTAAATGGTGAATTCAGCTTTCCAATAGTATAAACTCCTCACGATCGGAATCCTGTACCTAATCAGTTTATTTCAATTAAATTTCGTAAGCTGCTGCTGCTGCCTTCTTTTTGCACGATGTGGTGGAAACATGTATATAATATTTTGCTTGTTTTAATGCTTTATAACTGCATTAGATTCTTTTCACTCATTTGTTATTCTTAATCTCCTTTGTTCACTCTTCAACAAATAATTCAAGGATAACTGAATAAGCCTTTTCGTGCACTTTGGCATAATTAACTCTGAACTTGTGATTGTGAGTGGTTCTGCTGCGTTGAGTAGAAATGATGTCTATTAGTGCACATAATTGAGCCACCAGATAATAAACAATTTTTTTTTCACATCTTGTTTCAGAGGCTGCAAAATTGGCGTGTAAAGATAATCCAGTCGAATCTTCAGATTTAATTATAGAAAATGCGATAAAAGACTGGTTGAAGCTAGCCACAAGTAGGTATACATATTCAATTGCGGGAAAAAAATCCGAAAATGGACCCACGCAGCATCCGCCTTCACCTCCCCTACCACTGCCGCCAAATTCACCCAACAATGGCAGGGTATAGCAACAAAACGTTGAAAGATAGTCCGCTATATCGTTTCATTGTAGTTCTTCTTTTTGCGTGCCATTTTAAAACTGTTTTAGTTGTTTGCATCATTTTTTTTCTTCTTTTAATTTTGGCTACATGCACTCTGTTCCTACCCATATTTTTTAAGTTTAGATGAGTTATTCGTAGTACCTCACTTGTTCGTAATACTAACAATTTTTCACATTTAATTTCTTCTTTGAAAGTGTAAGTCCGATTCACTTCTTGCATCCTATTATTTTATATTACATTAGAGTTTTTCTTTTAACCACACCGAAACAAGTACACAATTTTCAAAAGTGTATCTAATTTATCTACCTTATTGCTCTCAAACGATTTTGCACTTGCATCAGTCGTAATACCTATTTGCCAAGAAAGTTTTACCATGCTACTTTATGTTGACAAACAGTTCTATTTTTATTTTGGATAAATCTTTACTACGATGTTGGTGATCTATATAATCAAAATATAGCTGGCGCTCATACGCGTTCTACTTTTTTTTCAATTTTTTAAATCATTTCATGAATCGTTTTAGTGTTACATTATCATATCCGTACATATGATACCCTATTAAAATGTATATTGTATGTAAATGTATGTGCTATGGTATGTACATTACATATTTGATATTTTTTCGAACCTTCGAGATATATGATGTTTGTCTACAAATTACCTAGTCTTGTGATTGGCGATAACACATGTAACTCGTTGATCCAATTCGTTCTATATGTGATAAAAATATAAATGGCGTAAAATGAATATGATATATCAATAGTTAACTACTTGTGTTTTTTGTTTTTTTTTTTTTTGGTTTTTTTTCTACTTTTGGAAATCTTTTTGTAAAATGGTCAAGTACTACATTATCATAACCGTACATGCTATCACTATCGAAAATGTAAAATGTACCGTTTTTTGTTTTAAGCTTTATATAATATATTAGGGTTTTGCAACAACTCACTCAACTTTATGATTCGCAAAATCGTAAGTCGGTGAACCAACGCGTTCTATGTATTATTAATCTAATCGGTGCAAACATGAATGTGATATATGAATAGTCAACTTCTTGTGTTATATTATTTTTGTTACTTTTGAAAATCTTTTTCTTAAATGTTCAAGTACTTAAAATGTAAAATGCATCTCTTTTTTTGTTTCACAATCTATATATGTTATATAGTACAGTCCGACCTCCGAATAAGAAACCCGGTAATAAGAAACTTTCCCCAGTTCCTCACTCGAGCGCTTCCCCCACTCTGACTCGAACTCCGAGCTCGAGACTTTCGTGCGCGAAACCTCTGGTTAAGAAACCATCCTTGAAGGGAAAGAGTGAGAGAGACAGACAGAGGTAGCGAGCACGGAGCGCGCGCCGGGTGGGGGTATGCGATATATAAGAAAAACTCTTCCCCTTGGGGGCTTCTGGTTTCTTATTCGGAGGTTCGACTGTATATAGTATTTTATTTTAGTATAGCAGAGAAATATAGTGTGTACATGTGCATATATATGGCAAATGTTGTTCCGAATGACGAAAAAAGAATGCTGTCTAAGTTTAAGCACTCAATATTAATATTTAGAGGTGCATCGTCGCGATTTTGTACTTCCCATTTACATAACATGAAATTTTTTTTTTTGAACTTTGGAATCTTATAACTCGTCAAGGCTTTAGTGTACTGATGACACATAACGTATTTTTGAAGTGAATCAAACGCTCTACAAAAACGTAGTCATTTTATGATGAATCTTCTCTTTCAAAAGTTATTTAAGGTGTCTAAGGTATTTATGATGGTAAATCACTTTTTGAAAGAGTAGATTTATCATAAAATAATAAGGGTCTTTCTTTGTAGAGCATTCAATTCCATTCAAAATTATGTTCTGGACTTATCAGAACGCTAATGCGTTGACAAGTTATAAAATTCTAAGCTTAAAAAAAAAATTTCCTATGTTATTCAAATGGGAAATGGAAAATCACAATGGTGCACCTTCAAATATTAATATTAAGAGCTCAAACTTTGACAACATTTCTTTTTCGTCATTTCAAACAATCTTTGCTCCTTGAATTAAGAAAAAAAAATACGACTTTCCGATACAGTATAATATATTATAGTATGATATTTTGTACTCTTTTCAGCATTTAAGATATGATGCATTGTTACGAATCACCTAGTCCTGTTATATCTGTAATTCATCGTTTTAAAAGATCAATACATAATACTTACCTTATTCAGATCACCCAAGCTTCGATTATTCTAACCTAATATTTTAAACGTATAGATACGCGGAATTTTTCACCGAATTATACTTCAAATTTTAAATACGTTTTCCCTGCGTCTTATATACGATTATAACTATGTATAAATAACATCATATCTGTATATATTACCAATCTTCTGATGAATGTATGTGAATTCTACAAATATCCGCATCGTATTTAAAACATTCGGGGAAAACGTTGTTATTGTAGCACATTTCGCCGATACTTTTCGATCCATTCAACGGTTCAACCTTAGAGTTTTTCCAACGTGGGGCATCTCCACGACATCTAGTAAACGAATATGTACACGAAATAAATACTCTATGTAAATGTACTCCAATCGTATATTCCTTGAAGTAAATGGTCATAATTTGTACGACCATACACCGCGTATATGACACGTGTTGATAATACGTTTAGTTTCACGTATGCCGAGCGGAAATTTTTCAGTTTATTCAACGAATTCACCTGTGACATTTTAAACGTATAGATGTGGCAAAATTTCACCGTCGACGCATATGTCAAATTTTAAACGTTTTTCTTTTGCGTCTTACATACGAATACATGGATGTCACGAATATCCGTATATTGTACTCGTTTATTCCCTCGTGGTGAGTGTACGCGAATTCAACGATTATTTTACACGTATATAAAACATTCTAGGAAAACGTAAAAATTATCGTCTATCAAGCGGACATTTTTCAGTATCTTCAACGAATTCATCTGTGATATTTTAAACGTATTTCTACGGCGTCTTATATACGAATACATGGATGTTACGAATATCCGTATATTGTACTCGTTTATTCCCTCGTGGTGAGTATACGCGAATTCAACGATTATTTTACACATATATAAAACATTCTGGGAAAACGTAAAAATTATCGTTTATCAAGCGGACATTTTTCAGTATCTTCAACGAATTCATCTGTGATATTTTAAACGTATTTCTACGGCGTCTTATATACGAATACATGGATGTCACGAATATCCGTATATTGTACTCGTTTATTCCCTCGTGGTGAGTATATGCGAATTCAACGACTATTTTCCACGTATTTAAAACATTCTGGACATACGTAAAAATTATCGTCTACCAGGCGGACATTTTTCGATTTATTAAACGGTTGGGTCTGATCCGTTGTAAGCGTTTGGTTGTGTGAATTTTTCTACGTTTAATCAACAATCGTGTTCTTATTGGGTATCATTTCATAAGAGAAAAGACTGATGAAGGAATAGTTGCAGTAGAGTACATTCCGTCCGAAGAACAGCGTGCAGATATATTAACGAAAACTATACATAAATTTGTGACGGGTTTTGAGTCCGCACTAATTCTGTGGAAGGGGGGGGGGAACAATTACAGACGGGGCGAGAAAGTCGGGGCCGATAGAATAGGTAAAACTTGGTGTGTATATTTGTGAAGGGGGGGGGGGGGGGGGGTATATGAGTTGCGATCGGGGGGGTGAGTCGACTTGAACTACGAAAGGTACAAAAGGGTTGTAGACTTTAACGGTGGCTGATCACGCCTCAGCCCTTAACGTCACTTAATCCTAACTTGTAGATACGCGCGCGGAGGGGGGGGAGTGTGTAGGGTGACGGGGAGTGTGAGGTAGGAAGGGTCGGTATTGCGGGAGGGGGGGGGGGGGGTGGTGTAGTGTGACGGGGAGTGTGAGGTAGAAAGGGTTGTTATTGCGAGGGGAGGAGCAGATCGGCTGTAGAATGCAGGCTAACCTGGTGTCGTCGGCGTGTGCGGGTAATGGTGTACGTGTAACTGTGTGAGTGTCGGTGCCTCTCTCGTTTTCTCTCTCTCTCGCTCTCTCTCTCTCTCTCTCTCTCTCTCCCTCTTCGCTTCTCGTGGATTTCTTTCCTTTTTACTTGTTGCTGCTTCGCAGGCCGTGGTCGTGCTGCTCGCTGGCGCTCGGCTCAGCCGAGCGTCGGTGGGCTTCGGTTACCTTCGGGTGTTTCCCGATGGGGCGGGACTCACCCGTTCGGCTCTTCCCCGCGGGTTTGGGGTTTGTTGTGACTTGCACTCTAGGTGCAACGTCACAATAGATTCAGGGGACTGTGCGAAAAACTAAATATGAAACCGGCGGAAAAGAAATGCTCGAACGGCGGTAGTGTTGAGAATGTTGGTCGCTTTTTGGGGCGACGCTTCTCTGGTGTACGGGCCTGAGTCGGTCATGCAACTTTCGACAATCTTCGGCCGGTGGGCTGGCGGTGCTCTGATCGACGCGGCAGCCATTTTTGCCTATTTGTCTAGTCTTCTTCTCCAGTCTCTATGATAAGCAAGTGTGACATCTCATTGTCAGTTAAATAAAAACAAAAAGTATATTGAACATATTAAACATAATTTTCCCAATCAAAACACCCTTCCTATTCTCTCGATAAGATTAACTATTCTGCTTTAACACCTTATTTAAAATTGTTTGGGTGAAAGAGCAGTGGGAGATTACAGTTGAATCGAAAGTAACGAACAAAATGATTATAAAATATTCCGTTCACAGCTGAGATACGTATTCACACACTCTCAACGTCAACATGGCTACGGCTGAAACGCCTGCGATAGCATTTCAGCTGTTCAACGATTCACGGCACTTAGATACCACTGGAATTTATTTCATCGACAACAAAACAGCGGCCCGAATAGGTTAATAGCAACTCCGTTGTTGGTTAAGCTCTATTTACTGATATTTTACGATGCAAAAATTCAGTGATATTATATGTATGGCGCCACCATTAACTTTTCGAGTTGTCGCTGTGCTGGCGAGGCCGGGCCGCTGCCGAACGTAAATTTCCGTGTGCCCCGTCTGCTGCACACGCATACCCATGCCGAGCTTGTGTAGTACACGACACATATAGCTTGAGTGGGTTCAGCCGTTGTGACAGCGTTTTCCACTGGTTGCACTGAGTGCGCACTGGCTCGAACAGGGGGCACTCGTTCCGTGTATGCGTCGCCTGGCATCGGGGTAAACGCTCTGAGTGGAACACGTCGTAAAACGTATGGACGCAGACTAGATCATAATATCTCCTGAATCAGAAATAATGTGACGTTACTTGACCGACTGCGCGACTGTCAGTTTTTCAAGCAAGTGATAAAGAAGCTTATTGAACAAACGCAACGGTAATTTTTGTTTGTCAACAAATGTCACAAATGTTAGGCACGAGCATACAAGGGCAAAAAAAATTAACAATTCCGCGGAGAAGATAAAAATTAATAAGCAGCAAGTTAAGTTGTCCCAATCTCCTGAATTATACCTAGCAGTCAACCTCTAGAAGCTGAAAAAATGTGTATCCATATGTTCACAACAGCCTTGTGAAAACAAACTTTCCCGTCGCGCGCGGCACAAGTCACGCGCCGCAACAAGCATCACACACTTTCCAGTCACGCGCCACAGCGGACAGCACCCACGACGTCACACGCGCCGCTGACGCCACCCACGCAGCCACGCGCGTCTCGCAATCAGCTCGCGTGGTTTCCCGCTGTCAAAGTTGAGCCACGGCTGGGATGAGAGACTACCGATCTCACCGATCGACAGGACAACTTCGGTCTCACCGACATTGAGCCATAAACTACACTCAAAGTTTACTATCACGTTACACCACCAGTACGCGACAGTTACTCGACAGCACGCAGGTTTTGGACTACTGCATGACTGGATCATTCAATCTGGCACCAGCTAGCTCAGCCAAAGGGACAAGTTCTCATAATCCACCAGCTCCTTGGACACTACAACCTGTGGACGTCTCTTCAAGGACTCTGACCAGGCCACCCAGCATCCTGCTATCTCTCTGGGACGTCCGATGAACCAGGATCACCTCTCCAAGATACAACCGCAGCATCCCAGCGGCGGTGTCTCCGTTCGTGACGTCACCACCCACCTACACGTCGGTAGCCACTCAGACAACACAATCCGATAGTGAGTGGGAATCGTCACAACCGATGACCAGGCCTGAGAATCGCCGTCCTCCTACGCCGCCTAGCTCACCGGAGAGCCATTACACGCTGCCACCCAGCACAACACCTCTTCGTCGCTACTCCTCTTTACTTCAGCCTCCACCGAATTGCCAGAGGACCACGACAACCCCTTTCATCACATGGAAACCTAAATTTGAATAATGTGTATATATGTAAAAAGTGAATGAATAAATAAGGCATGTTTAAAACAACTTTAATCCTCATCTTTGACACCACAGCGATCAACTCCTCCCAAGCGGCTCGATCGTAAAAAGCTATCAACAAATAGCGAACACCATACTTCGATATCAGACATGCTGTGGATTACTCCTATGGAATTGAAAATTTTGGAAATCTCTCCTCTATCCTTCGGCTTCAGCAAGCATCATCACTGCTAGACGAAGATGAAATCAAATCTAATAAAAGAGTTGCTGTCACAGCATCTACTTCGACTCTTTCACGATCGGCAGCCATAATTGCACTGCTTTGACACCGACTCCCGATTTCAGTGCAATATCTTACGCACTCGAGCTGCCAGTGAAACACGCTGGAAATACGAGTCTACCGCTAGTGCGCTCTCAGTTCACACTCAGAGCAACACACTATATAAATGCATATTCCCGTATAAAAATGCAGTTTGTACGTCAAACTACATGATTTCGAGATTTTCCTCAGCGATCGCCGCCAGCAGTATTCTCAGGGAGTCATATCTCACTACAGGAGAAAATGTTTCTTTGTAGTCAATCCCCTCGCGTTGCATGAAGCTTCTTGCAAACAGTCGTGCCTTGAACCGATGCGACTTCCCGTCTGCGTTTGTTTTCACCCGAATTACCCATTTTGAGTCGATGAGTCTCATTTCCGGTGTCTTTTTCACGAGTGACCAAGTGTTCTTTTCTTTGTGCGCTTTAAACTCGTTTTAAATAGCACCCGCCCACTGCGTGGCTTCAGGGCTATTCGTAGCTTCTGCGAACGTGTTTGGTACGATATACTCGACAACGTTTGCGTTGTGCCGGTACCTCCTCGGAGTTTGGATTTTCGAGCGATCTCGAAGAACTCTTGGACCATCCTGCGCTGTCTCGTCTTCTCGTGCCTCTTGCTCGCCGTCGTTCTCTTCCTCTCGTTCTCCGTTGTCTCCGTTCCCTCTCTCGCCGATCACGTTCTCTTCTTTGTTCTCGTTTTCGGCTTGCGCCGATGGAAGTACTATCTCGTTTTGTTCTTCGTTTTCTTCCACGCTAGCCGTTGTTGCACCGACCTTCTCGTTGACCACAAGATTTGGAACTATTCTGACTTTGTTCGTCTTCGGATCGAAGACTCGAAAGTTCGTTGATTCTTCTGTGTATCCGATAAAAATTTGCTTGCTCGCTTTTGGACCAAATTTTTTCGTGAATATCTTGGGAGTGTTTACATACGCATCTGACCCAAATATTCGCAGATGCTTGAAGTTCGGAGCTTTTCCGACCTAAGCTTCCTACGGTGTCACTGCATCACTCACCCACACGGTTCGGTTTAAAACATATACAGCACAGTCACTGCTTCTGCCCATAGGCTTAATGGCAAATTTTTGGCAATAATCATCGTGCGCGCACTTTCTGCTATCGATCGATTTTCACATTCTGCTATTCCATTTTGCTCCGGATTGTACGGCGCAGTTGTTTCTCGCTGGATTCCATGTGCTTCAAGATATTTGTTTATCTCATTATTGCAAAATTCTCGACCGTTATCCGAGCGTAGAATTTTCATTTTTCGACCGAACTTGTTTTCTATCATCTTTCCGAAGATTTGAAATTGTTCATACACCTAGGATTTTCTTTTCATGAAGTACACGTGCCTGTAGCTGGTGGCGTTATCCTTAAATATCAAAAAGTATCTCGATCCTTTGATCGAATTCGTTGACATCGGTCCACAAACATCCGAGTGCATTTTTTCGGCCGGTTTGGTCTTCATTTCACGATCCATTTTCTTTCTAAATGACAATCTGTGCGATTTTCCCATTTGACACGGTTCGCAGAACACTTCATTTTTGTCGGTCATTGACACTCCACTCACTAGACCTTTTTCTACCAACTCGCGTATCGCGCGGCTTCCGACGTGCCCTAACCGCTCGTGCCACATAGTCAGATTTGTCTCGGCGATTTCTGCTTTTTCGGTGCTGTCCTCTTTCACGACCTTGAAGAACATGCGGTACATATCGTTACCCTGCTTCATTCCTGTCGCAAGCACCCCGTTATCGCGCACCACTTCAACTCGATTATTTTCAAAATTTATTTTAAAACCACGTTTTGTACACATCCCGACCGAGAAAAAGTTCTTACGCAGTTTCGAAAGTGCAATACTTTCTCGATGCACACGTCTTGCCATACACCGTCGATAAACTTTTTTATTCGTACCATGCCTTCGCCAGCGACGTTGCAGATTTGATTATCTCCCAGTGATATCTTACCACCGGTATAATGCGTCTTGTAGTCGATCAACCAGTCACATCGGTATGTTAGATTGTTACCCGCAACCCTCAGCCCGACGCTCACGTGCCATAGCCGGCCCGAAGAGTGCGAACGGACCCGGCGCGGGCAAATTTGCACATATTCTTATGTAAAACACGCACAGCCGTATACACGGCGCAAATGACCGCGCCGCCGCTCCGCGCAGCCATTCGGCCAGCCTCTCTCCATGGTCCGCGCCGGTCGATAAGCCTGAGGCTGCCGGCCGGAAGAGCATCACAACTCTCTAGCACGCCCCGGCAAATACACCACTGCATCCCGCTTTCGGTTCCAGCCAAGAATAAGAGAAGAAATATAACGAACCAATAGTCCTTCTAAGGATTCTTTTCTTTCCTCTCACATCTTTCTGTCCCTATCCACCTTCCTCTCTTCCTGGCTCGCCGCCCCTCTCCAACCCAGCTCTCTTCACTGCCCCGCCTCTATTCATTTTTCCTTCTTTTTTTCCCTTTCCTTTTTTTTTATTCACCACCATCTTCCCCCCCCCCCCCCCCCTTTCTCGTCACATTGAGCATATAGCAATTGGCGTCCGAACGTGGGGCATACTGACATTCGGACCAGGCTTGACAGTCTCAACGGATCCACGCGACTGATGCAACCGGAGCGATCACCGCAGAGACAATCCGATCGGCTACGAGGTAGGCAGCCGAACCCGACTACACTTCTGGGAGTGGAGAAACACCCAGTGGCGCCCACCCGGCAAGAAACCATGGTCAATACAGACCAAAGGGAGGCCCCGGCAAACGCCAGAGAACTGGCACCCCAAATACCCGCAGCCTTCCAAGACTGGGAGGCAATAGCACGTGCGCTCTCAAGCGCCCGACCTCCGGTGCCCGAATTCGGCGGGGCCTATCACGAAGATCCACAACGATTCCTCCGCCGATGCGAAGATTACTCCGCAACTTTTCGCATATCAAAGGGATCGCAAACAAGAATCGCCGAGAAAGGACTGAAGGGAGAAGCCGAAGGATGAAGAAACTGCTACAAGGAGCTCGACTGGGATTGGGCCAAGTTCATAGAACTATTTCGCAGCCGTTTCGACAGCCCCGCAGTCCAGTCCCGGCTGAACGCGAAATTATTTTCGCAACGACAGGGAGACCGAGAGCCTGTGGGAGTATTCCTACAACACAAATATCAGATGTATCAGAGAATTCGGGGCGACAACCCAGAGGAGACAAGAGTCGCAGTACTTCTTGAACTGTTACGCCCCGCCTTAAGAATCGCCGTTCGGCCAGCTGGTCCGAAAGACTTCGCTACGCTCCTCACTCGTGCTCTGGAGGCAGAATACGACGATGAACCGAAGGAAGCAGCCAAACCGAGGAAAGATGAGCCCAAGCCGGCCAAAACACAGAGGCCAGCAATCAACGAGGGTGGATATCTACCGAAATGCTGGTATTGCCCGGAAAAGCATTTCCATAATGACTGCCCAGTCTTCACAGCAAAATAGAACGACAACCAGGGAAACTGGCGCGCGGTGACGGGAACAACCCCACCCGCCACCGAAAACCGTCAGAAACAGTCCTAAGTGTAGCCATCTCCGAAGACTCTTCTCTGCCTCGCATTTGAGTCACCGTAAACAGCAGTGAGATAAAAGCGATCATCGACACGGCGGCTACAGATAACTTCATTAATCCGACTCAACTTCCGGCCGGATATCACCTCCGAGAAGGGCCCAAACACGCCATACTCGCCGCAGACACAACCAATATGCCCATTTCGGGCAGAACCACAATCGCCCTCACGATCGAAGGACGCACTACACGAGTGGACATACTCGTCGCCCCGAAACTACGGCAACCACTTCTCCTCTGGTTGGGTTGGTTGCAACAACAAGGTGCAATTCTGGATCTCCGACAAGGGCACCTCCACCTTGGACAAACCGAACGATATACAACAAGGGTTATCACTATCGCAAAAAGAACCCTGCACACCGCTATCCAAAAACCCCTTGCCCTACAAGACGAATTTCCTGACGAAAAAAAGGAAAAATTCCGAGAGATGGTGTAACGGTTCCAATGAGTCTTCGAGCCGGCGGATCGGTTACCCCAGACACAGAGCATCCAGCATGGCATCCGTATAACGAACCAGCAGCCATTTCGACTACCGGTTTATCGATACTCAGAAGCAAAAAAAGAGGTAATCAGGGCTCAGGTACAGGAAATGCTCATCAACGGGGTAATAGAACCTTGCAGCTCCCCCTACAGCTCACCCATCGTAATCGTGAAAAGGAAGATGGCAAACCCCGCTTCTGCGTGAACTACCGTCGGCTGAAAGCCATCACTGAAGATACAGCGCAGCCGATGTCAGTAATTCACGAAGCCCTGAAAGATATGAGGAACGCCACCGTCTTTTCAACCGTGGACCTGAAAAGCTGGTATTGGCAGATTCCGATGGAAGAAAAATCCAAGAAATACACGGCATCCTTTACACCGGAAGGAGGAACCTACCAATTTAAGGTTATGCCCTTCGGTCTCAAGAACGCGCCAAACACCTTCCAGCGCCTAATGAGCCAGGAAGTACTCGTCGGGTACCTGAATAAATTTTGCATGGTTTATTAAGACGATATCATCATATATTCCTCACCCTGGGAGGAGCATTTATACCACATCGCGTTATTCCTCGAGAGGTTGGAAATTCACGGGCTAACCTGCGCAATAGACAAATGTCTATTCGCAGTCAGCCGCCTCAACTACCTAGGTCATACCGTGACGACAGACGGCAACGAAGCCTCACCTGAGCACATCGAGGCCATCACCAAAGTCACTGCTCCACGAAATCGCCAAGAACTCCGGAAATTTCTGGGAGTCTGTAACTGGTTCCAGGAATACCTGCCGGACTTCGCCCTGACCACCGCCCCGCTCACAAATTTATTGAGCGAGAAAAAGGCATACAGGTGGACCCCACAAGCCGAGGCAGCCTTCACCAAAGTAAAACAGCAGTTTCAGCAACCGCTGACACTCAGCCGCCCACATCCAGACTGGCCTTACGTGCTACAGACCGACGCCAGCGGACAAGGCATGGGGGCGGTCTTGGCCCAAATTCGCCCGGACGGCACACGCAGCGTCATCAGCTACGCTAGCGCCAAGTTCAACCCAGCCGAGACCAGATACCATAGCAACGAGCAGGAATGCCTAGCGCTTATCTGGGCAATCCAACCGTACCAGCCGTACCTAGAGGACAGACGCTTCATCCTCAAAACCGACAACGCTGCACTAACCTGGCTCAACCAAATGAAGGACTCCCGGGCCAAACTCATGCGCTGGGCTCTGCTGCTACAAAAGTTCAGTTTCGAGTTAAAACACTGTCCTGGAAAAGAGAACGAACTCCCAGATGCCCTCTTCAGGCAACCTAGAAGCCAGGCCACCGGAGACGGGCCTAACGACACCGAGCGACTCTTACCGCCTGAAACCCCGCTTTTTGCAGAAAACAACACAACTCCCGAAATGCCCACGGTCCTGCATATCGCCTCACCTACCCTGATGGAGGACATCATCGAGGCCCAGCAGACCGATCCAGCCATCAGCCAGGTGGTTGAACGATGGTTACAACTGACCGCACGGGCATCCCTTTCTCCCGCCGACAGGTCCTTCTGGGACCGACACCGCCTTCAAGAGGGACGATGGGAGAAACAGACAGAAGAAGAGGGCCCCTGGCTTTTGGTAGTCCCTCCCAGCCGAGTACAGAGGGTTCTGTACGAATACCACGATTTAGAACTGGCCGGACATCCCGGTGGGGACGAGACGTTGCGAGCAATCCCGCAACGCTTCCTGGACCTATCTACGGTCAGAAGTACGAAAATACGTACAAAGCTGCCACCTCTGCAACTGTGCGAAACCCGGCCGAACTACAGGCGACAAGCCACTCAGGCCTCACCAACCACGAGAGCCTTGGGACACCGTCGCAGTCAACTTAATGGGCCCATACCTAAAGACCGGTCGAGGGAAAAGGTTCATCCTGGTGGTCATCGATCTATTCACGCGTTGGGTAGAGGCATTCCTTCTCGGTTCCTCCGAGGCGAAAACCCTGACACGAATTCTAAGCAATAAGGTATTCGCACGCTACGGATACCCCCGGGCTATCCTATCCGACAACGGGCTACAGTTCACAGGAAAACACTGGGTCCAAGCCTGCGAAGAATGGAAGGCGCACCTGTGGACCACCCCGGTCTACCACCCACAGGCAAATCCGACTGAGCGACGTAACCAGGAGATCAAGAAGGGTCTCCGCTTACATCTCAAAAACGAGAAACACACAAACTGGGATCTTAAGCTACCAAAGATCCTGTTCTGGTTACGCACCAGAGCTAACGCAGCTACGGGTCTCACGCCCAGTGAAACCCTCCTGGGAAGGACGATACGCCGACCTGGGGAATGGCAGTATTCAGTTCCCGAAACACCAAAGCCCACTCGAGCAGACAGGATCCAGCAGGTTGCCGAAAGGCAGAAACACTACCAGGCGAGATACAAGACAATCGAGACAGGGGTCTCGAGGTATTAACCCGGGGATGCGGTTTACACCAAGGGTCACTACCTTTTGAAGGCCATCGACGGGTTCCACGCAGGCTTTGCCGCCTCCTGGGTAGGACCATATTCCGTCCACTCAGTCTTGAGCGGCGAGATATGTATGGTAAACAAAGGCAACCAGCTGACCGAAATCCTTGGGTCCCAGCTGAAACCAGCCGGGCAGTTCCCACTGCCACCACCGTCCGAGGACGATACGCAGGCCGAGAGGCCTGCCCCACTAACATCTGAGCAGGATGACCACTCCGGCGAGCAGCCGAATCCACTGACATCCGAGCAGGACGACCACGCCAGTGAACAGCCAAACCCGTACCAGCCCGAGCCAGACCGCTCTGTGCCCACTGGGCCAGCCCCACCAACGAAATCCCTTAACGCCGCGGTCGCAAGACCAAAGCAAAACCCCCAGCAGGGAGCCGACGGACCTGCCCCAATGCCCCCGAGAACGAGGGCACACACCAGACAATCAGCAGATCATCACAAACCGTCGCAACAGCCGCGGACCAGCCTAGGCCAACCTAGGCAGAGCACGCAGAGTTTTTACAACCTCCGTCCTCAAAAAACAACGAGCCCGAACACCCGTACGTAGGATAACAATGAGTCCGATGAAATTCGAAAAAAAAAGTCTTTGTTTCATATATGTATACTGTATAGTCTTACTTGAGGAAGAAAAACTGTAAATAGAATAGAATAAGTTAAAGTACAAAATTTTCTACTCTTATATAAACCTTTATAGAAAGTTTTTTTGAGATAAGATATTTTATAGACTAAATAAGACAATGCAATAGCATAATCATCCAAGTACCTGTTAGATATTAGTCAATAGGTAAGACATGTTATAAGTTACCAAATACACTTAACACTCTGTAAAATAATAAAAGACACTTGTACGATTATGGTGAGAGGAGGCATGTGAGCGTCGAAAAGGGGGGGCGCCCATTGTTACCCGCAACCCTCAGCCCGACGCTCACGTGCCATAGCCGGCCCGAAAAGCGCGAACGGACCCGGCGCGGGCAAATTTGCACATATTCTTATGTAAAACACGTACAGCCGTATACACGGCGCAAACGCCCGCGCCGCCACTCTACGCAGCCATTCGGCCGGCCAGCCTCTCTCCATGATCCGCGCCGGTCTATAAGCCTAAGGCTGCCAGCCGGGAGAGCATCACAACTCTCTGGCACGCCCCGGCAACCACATCACTGCATCCCGCTTTCGGCTCCAGCCAAGAATGAAAGAAGCAATATAACGAACCAACAGTCCTTCTAAGGATTCTTTTCTTTCCGCTCACATCTTCCTCTCCAGAGAGCTCTCTGTCAACTTGAGTGGTTGTGCTTACCTCAAGTGCAGGATTTTCCTATATTTTTTCGGACTTTTCGGTTCGGTTTTATTTTGTGTAGTGGTATCCCCTGAGTTTCGGTGTACCTCTCACTGTTCTGACTGTAATCTATTCACTGTAACTGTGCTTTCAGTGTTTTATTAAATCATTTAAAGTGAAATTTTATAACTGCCACTCTGAGTGACTTAATTCAGCTGTTAGCCGCTAGAGTGTGTATTGCGTGAGCTGGTTTTATGTATGTTTATTGGCATATTACGTACGAGCACACATAGGTCAATCCTAATACTGTTGGTGATAGTGTTTACATTGTTTTTACCTCAGCTGCTCTGATAATCTCCAGATTGCTTAAACATCTATTTACACTCGCCTTACTATGACGCAACGTTATGGTCTCTGCAGCGGCTTTGTGTCGGAATCAGACATTGGCTGTCAGGGTGTCATTTCACGCAAGTTGTGTAGAAAAACATTTGGGACTGTCTTCTTAACCCGTACCTGGAGCATTTCAGTACATGTGTACTGCTTGCAGTCCTTCTTCGCCAGGTCAGGCTATGCGAGAGTCGGGTACCGCAGCTACCGCCGGTACTTCCGGGGTGCGTAAGGGACTAGGTAAAAGTCGTGTTTTTGGGGGTCAGCCTGTCTCAATCACCTCACTGGCCAGTGAACTCCGTACTATTTCAGGGGCGATGGAAACTGTCCTCAAAAAACTAGATAATTTCGAGGACATCAAAAAGAGGCTGGACTGCTGTGCGCAAAAGCTTGACAGTGTTGTATCAGTAACGCAGCAGCTGGTGTCTAAGGTTGACGAGCTGACGCGGTCTAATGCCGCTCTAGCTGCCCGCTGTCAAACCGCCTGAAGATCGCTCTGATGTGGTTGAGAACAGGCTGTCAGACCTGGCTGCATCGGTAGGGTCGATTCAAGAGCCAGGCTCCTCCACCAATGCACTGAGAAGGTCTTGTCCGCTCACTTCTTCAAAGCTGGACCAACTGGAGAAGCAAAGTGAAGACTTAGAGGTTTTTGTGACGCGTCGTCCGGAGATTTCTGGCACTACTGTGCTAGGGATGGTCTCACGTCTTGCTGGTGCCCTGGGTGTTTCCTGTTCAGCTGGGGATATAGCTCGCGCCTATCTAATTCCTTCTAAGGGCGACAAACCGCGTCCACTCATAATTCGTTTCACTTCCTGTGTGATGAGGGATATGTGGCTGGATAATTGGCGAGCTAAAAGTGGGCTACTAGCCAAGGATGTCGATGACTCTCTTCCTGCGGCTCGTGTCTTTGTTAACGAATCCCTGACATCCTCAGAGCGACTGCTCCTGAACTCTGCACATAGCTATGCCGGTCAGCACGGCCTCAAATATGTTTGGGCCAGGAGGGGTACAATATATATTAAGAAGACCACCGGAGAGGTACCATTACGCATACGCACTCCTGCTGACCTGCCTACTGCTCAGCCCTCTGCGTCTCTGTGACGTGTGCAACGGACATCGACGTCGACGTCACCTGCCACCCTAGTTGCTCGACCCAACGCACATCTCCGAGACTCGGACTGTTTGACGATCTGTCATGCGAATGTGCAATCGCTTGTTCCGCATTTCGATGAATTTCTCAGTTACTTTTTAGACAATTTCTACCATGTCATAGCAGTCTCTGAATCGTTCCTCCATGATCTTATTCCCGATGAACTTATTGGGATTCAAGATTACATCCTTTTTCGGAACGACAGATTAGGCAAGGGCCGAGGTGGGGTTGCGGTATATGTCCACAAAAGTTTGATGCGCGGTTAATCTGATCCTCGCCTAATCTCTATTGTCACAAGCCTGAGTATCTGATTACGGAGATTATCGTACCGAACGCCTCTAAACTTCTGTTTGCGGTCGTCTATCGACCTCCGAAAATTGGTTTTTTATCAGAGTTTGAAGATGCTTCCATGCACCTTGCGCAATCGTATGAGAATCTCGTGATTGTAGGAGATTTTAACGCCAACCCTAACTCTGACTCGTTTGACTCCCGTCAACTCCTAGGTATTTTTTATTGTAATGGCCTTCATGTTATCCCGTATCGGGCGACTCATCATACTGCGCTCTCACATACCTGGTCAGACATTTGTATTGTTGACGATATCGCTATGGTTTTAGCTAATAGGCAATCTGGTACCCCTTTTCTTTCGGGCCATGAGCTTATTTATATTAAATACTCGCTTAGGGTGCCTAAGTTGGCGACTAGATCAATCAGGTACTGAGATATCAAAAATATTGACCAGCAGTCCTTCAATCGTGACCTTCTTGGTCTTGACTGGTTTCCTATTTTCGATAGGTTTGTGAATATCGATGATAAAGTAACCTTGTTTAATGAGCATGTGCTTAGTACTCTTGACACCCATGCCCCCTTTAAAACTTGTCGTCCTAAGCGTCAACCAGCTCCGTGGTTGTCTGAAGTTATCCGTGACCGTATTAAAGAACGGAACGTGTGTCTTAGGGCATTCAAAAAATCTGGTTCTGTGACTCTCTATGGCGAGTTCAAGGCCGCTCGGATTCGAGTTCAGTTGGAAATTTGTGAAGCTAAATCGGGCTATTATGAAGATCTGTTTTCCGCCCTTACTACTCCTAAGTCTTTATGGCGAGAATTTAGGCATCTTGGCCTCTGCAAGCAGCGTCAAGGTGTAGTCCATGCTGACTTCACGACCCCTCAACTCAATAGTCATTTTGCTAGGATTGCCAATTCTGCCTGCCATTGCACGCTCAGTCCAATCGTACTCAATCCCGAGTCCGCTTTCGACTCTGAGCGCTTCTACTTTAAACACATCACTCCTACTTATCTCGCAGAATGTTTACTCTCCTCGAAAACTGAAGCCTGTGGTTGTGATGGGATTCCGGCAAGCTACTTACGTCTGGTTATGCAATCATTGATCCCTTTTGTGCTGGAAATTTATAATTACTCGCTGACTTATTCTTTCTTCCCCCTTGAGTGGAAGAAAGCGTCAATTCAACATATCAATAAGATAAAAAATCCAACCTCGCTTGACGACTTCCGTCCTATATCTATTCTTTGTGCTCTCTGCAAGGGTATTGAAAGGATTCTTTACATCGAGTTAACTGCTTATTTGGAAAAGTGCTTGTTGGATCCCTATCAGTCTGGTTTTCGTCACGGGTACAGCAGTCAGTCTGCCTTAATTAAACTAACGGATGACGTTGAAAGAGCTATTGATAACCGGATGATGACTCTTATTGTGCTATTCGATTTCCGAAAAGCTTTTGACACTGTCTGTCATGCGAAGCTATTAGATAAATTAAAAGCTCTTAACTGCTCAGCTTCGGTGGTTGAATGGTTCAAGTCGTATTTGAGTGATCGACGTCAAGCGGTCAAGGGGTCAGATGGGGATTTATCCTCATGAGTTGATATTCACTCAGGGGTCCCGCAGGGTTCGGTGCTGGGTCCGTTACTTTTTTCCATTTCTGTTAACAACTTACCCTCATCGATACGTTACTGTAAGCATGTCTTGTACGCTGATGATCTACAAATTTACCTTTCATTCCTACCATCAAATATTGCCGAGGGCGTAAGTAAAGTCTCGCGTGATGTACAAGCAATTCATGATTGGGCCGGTGACAATTGCTTGAAAATCAATTTCGGAAAGACGAAGGGAATGTTTTGTGGTAGTTCCAAATTCATTAACAGGCTGGATGCCTCTCATCTACCACTAATTGAGGTTGGGAATCATACAATCGAGTATGATAACAGGGTCCGTAACCTTGGACTAATTATGAATTCGACTCTAACGTGGAATGACCATGTTGATGTCATTTGCAATAGGGTCAACAAGGTTTTATACCATTTGAAAATCAACAAGAAACTGTTTTCTGGTTCTTTTCGTAAATGGTTAGTTACGGCTCTTATATTTCCTCACCTCGATTATTATTCAACATTCTATAATAATCTACCTTGTGTACTTGATATTAAGCTCCAGCGACTTATTCACGCCTCTGTTAGATTTATTACAGGCGTAGCGAGGGATGAGCATATTACGGGACACCGACTTGAGTTGGGCTAGCTAACTCAGCGAAATAGGAGGCTATACTTAATCTGTTGTTATCTTTTTACTATTTTACGCTCAGTTAGGCCAACTTATTTGGCTGAGACGTTGCAACCAGCTGAGGCGCGGTCTCAACGTATTGCTGTCAATACGGGAGCTACTGCCAGGCTTTGCATTCCGCACTGCCGCACTGTCTGTTACCAAAAATCATTTATAGTGCCTGCTATTTGTGGAATTCACTCCCACAGAACACTGTTGACAGTGACAGGCTAGCTACATTCAAGGTCAAACTTTACGATTATTACTTAAATCTCGAGCAACAAAGATTTGATTCGTTGCAGTAGTTATTTTCCTCGTCCAAAATATAAGGCTATTTTATTTTATTTTGTTTTAGTATTTCATTTTAGTGATTCTATTTTTATGTTTATTATGTTTATTGTTCTCTGCCCTGCTAGCCTTCTGTTTCTGTTTCTTATTGTTACGAGATAATTTTCGCCCCGGCTATGTCTTTATCTATAATCCTATTATATATGTATATATTTTAATTATTTTTATTTTTATTTTTATCTTTTATTTTTCGGCTCACTCCCTGACTTGTTATGCTCGAGTACTGGCGGTCTCAAATAATCCTATTCTGTTTTTTTCTCTATCTTCACTTACTTCTACCTATTTATTTATTTATTTTTATATATTTACATATCTATTTATCTATTTATTTATTTATTTCATTCATTTTTTATCAATGTTATTGTGTTTTATTTTAATTTTATTTTGTATTAATTAATTAATTTACTTATTTTCGTATTGATTAATTTTTCTGTTTTCGTTCTTGATTATACATATGCCGCCTGAGGGGACTTGTTCCAGGGTGAATAAATAAACGCTTGTCTCTCTCTCTTTCTCTCTCCTTATCCACCTTCCTCTCCTCCTGGCTCGCCGCCCCTCTCCAACCCAGCTCTCTCTACCCCCCCCCCCCCCCCCCACGCCTCTGTTAATTTTTTTTTCTTTTCTTCCCTTTCCTTTTTCTTCTTCACCGCCACCTTCCCCCCCTTCTCGTTACATTGAGCGCATAGCAAGATGCCTCGATGCGCCGCTGTCGATTAGCCAGACTTCGCTCTTATCAGCCGCCATTACGTGACTTTGCGTCCAAAACACGCAAGCGTTAGCCGCGCTTTTTGAATTCGACGTTACCGAACTTTCACTTGTTTGGACTACAAACGCGCAGTCGCGAGTTTTCTCGCCGTCGTCACGCGGCTTTCGTTTATTTCTGCACTGACGCGCGATATGTCCCATACGCGTGATATTTGATTGATGATATTTGTCACACCTTATGTCCTTAACTTCCTTTTTCTTTTGAGCCATTTTATTTTCGGAACTTTTCACTGGTTGGTGTCGCCGATTTTTTCTAGTTGCAGCCAATGCTTCCGAACTATCTTCGTCGCTGTTGAGCCTCGCGTCTTCTCAAATCAGCCTTTCCGGTGAATTGTCGAGTTTGTCAGTTGGGCTCGACACTGTCCCACGCCACCTGCAGCGTAGTGAACCTCGTGGTCAAACTCGCAAGAACTTTTGCCATTATTGTAGCGTCCGACACGTTTTCGCCAATATCCTTCAGCTGGCTCGCCATGTTTGTTATCCTAGTCACGTGCTGTACCGCCATATCAGCTTCGCTCATCCGGTATGGGTGAAATTTGTGCAACAACTCCAGCTTGTTTGACGCCGTCTTCTGCTTATGAATAAGGCGTAACTTGTCTCACATTGCTTTCGCAGTAATGCACGAGAGCACACACACCTGTTGTGCTTAGTCGAGATTTGACAAAATTATGAAACTTGCGGTTGCATTGTCTTTCACGTTTTTCTTTATCTCGGCAGCGTGTACGACCCTTGTACCGTCCACGACATCGAGAACGTCGTTCATGACAAACAGCGTGTTCACTTGGGCTTTCCACCCTTGGAAGTTTGTTCCGTCGAAGGGCTTCACACTTTTTACCGAGATTCCTACAGACATCGTGGATTTTATTCACACTCACGCTCGCTACTGTAACGCACAGACTCTAGAGCGATGGCCGACTTTCGTTCCGTGCTACGCTTGACTCTCACGAGAAAAAAATCTCACACCGTTCACACAATTTTCGCAGTTTACCGTTAACTGAGCCCATAACCTGTTGAAGCAGGATTGTGTGAGCGGGGATAGAGTAACAACGATTGTTTTACAGTGATATAAACTCTAGATTTTTATTCAATGAGATTATGACATAGCGTGTTTATTCTTTTCGTTGACTGAAGACTATAAAGACAGTTAGCCTTATGGGCTTTGGTGTGACAGCCGAAATTCGTCGCGCGCTTGCACCCTCTGTGGTGTTCCAGTGGCAGAGTTGGGAACTTATTGCAGAGCATCAGAGGGTTACCGATCACGATATAATGTTAACCTTCCGAGTAACACAGTCGTCGTGATGGTAAGCCCAAGTCGATATTTAGCTTGTACTTACAAACTTCTAACCTTACAGAATCGTCAGCGATTCAAGAAATTAATAATGCGAATCAATTTCTTCCAAAATTCGTAGCAATAACGTGATTTGATTAAAGTATAGGTACTCGGGAAAACTATGTATACATGGCTGATAAATAATGATAGATCAGATGTCATAATGATGCAGAGTGTATATGTATATGCGGTCCATGTACGATATTAATATAAATCCATACGTGATGCATACTATAAATTTTATAATTTTCCAGGAGACAAACTAGATTATCTACAATAATATGTTCATAATATGAAATTAGAACAGTTATTCATTTCAAAATGGGATTCTTTTCAACACGCGCTCGATCTATTCCATAACATTAATATTCGTAATTATTCCAACAACTTTTCTTTTGCTCTCTCGATCTTGACTTTTCGTAGGTATAGAATCGAAACGCTGTTTCAGCTAGTCGCAATTGAAGTATGTACGTTGGGTAGAGAAGCAATGTTGTTTGTCGAAAAGTGTTCGTGTGGAAAAAAAAATTCAGAGTAACTGTAACACATCACGGATGCGCTAATTTTGATGGAGATGTAATAGGATGCTCCGTATATGAGACAGTATTAAAAGTAGTGTCCTAATTTAGAGGCCTAGAAAGGTGATTGACGGCGATTTTTTTTTTTTTTTTGATAGGGAGAGAAAGAACGACGGTTCTCAAAACTTCTAGTGTATTTTAACACACATTCGAAAGGTATGAGCAACAAATTTTTATCATCCAACTTTCGCAAAATGGTAGCATCATTAGCTGACCCGTTAACTGAAAAATATATATATCTTTAGTTAACGGCTGACCATCGAAGGGCGTCGCTACTTGAGCCTGGATCGGCAGGAAAGATAAAGTGCATATTTCTTGTCTGAAATGTAGAAACTAAAATTATTTTCAATTCCCACATCATTTTATTATCGATGTACCAAAACAACCCAACAAACCGTGATATCATATTGATTTTCGAGCTCGAAAGTACAAAGTAACGATTTTTACGAAAAAAATTCTGAACAAAAATGAATGTGATTCAACAGTTTTTTCTCGGTTTTTTTGGTTCATCGACGATAAAAATATATGTCGATTAAAAGTAATTTTTGTTCTTACATCTCAGACAAGAATTACGTACTCCATCTTTTCTGCCAATTCGAGATTCGCCGTTTGCGAGAATTGATGATAAAAAATTTTTCTTGTACTGTCTAAATGTGAGTTAAAATACACACGAAATTTTGAGAAGCTACGTTGGTTATCTCCCGATCCAAAAAAAACCGACAATCACCGTTTCGTATTTGATTGAGTAAAAAAAAAAATATATGTGTACTTTTCCCGATCTTTCATACGGCATTATTTGAAGAACCCTGTTTCCACTTTGACCCGACGTGAAAGATATTTTTCTCCATTATCTGATTTTGTTATTGACCTTTCTCCGTTGTTACTTGAATATTTAGCTACATAATTATTAATTGCTTTCAGTTTCCAACCATTTGTATACGATAATAGTACAGAATAAATCATTACAATCAACTATTTTCATGTAAACCAATAATAAAAAGCTATGTTAATATTTGTGCACGGTGAGTATAACATTTTTATAATATTTATTGGCAATTGTAATTATATTTTATCTAAGATTTTTTAAATTTGTCATGTTTACAATAAAATATTTTATTTCATTTTTCGCGCAAGCCTAAATTCAGTACCCATCAATGCGCTAATACAATTTCTATGATTTTTTATAATTTTCTCATAATCTTCTTGGTAAAATGTAACAAAATGAAAATGATATCAAACCTCACACTACATTCTTCATTTGTGCTCATCTCTCTATCTGATGAAAAAGTTCTGAACAAATGAAAAAGAAGTAGCAACAGGTGAAAAAGAATATAATAACAATAGTATAAAAAAGATTATAATTACAATAGTACAAAAAGATTATAATAACAATAGTAAACGCATGACGTTGGCGGTGGAGTGAGATGCCAAAAACAAAACAAAAGGCATTTAACAAACAAAACTTCCTTTGACCGCTGTCATCGGCTGTTTATGACAGTCTTTGACAAATATCTTTATAGGTATCTGTTTCTGAAATGCAAAAAATGAACATGCAAACGAGAATTATCAAGATGATTCCCAACGGGAATTTTCTTTTTCGCGCGCTGGCGTATTGTATATACGGCACTCAAGATCGACACGCAGAGGTGAGACTGAGTATCGTTTCAAATATATCATACTGGCAAACATGTCAGTAGAAGTAATGAAACAGAACTCGAGGAGATTTATATCAGAGAAGAAATAGGTTTTTTCGGATCCTGTAAATCCTTGATCCGGTTAACCACTAACTAACGGCCTTTCCAGTTTCTTTGTAGTTTCGGACATCGTCTCTTCTGTCTTCGAGGTTGAAAGAGCCAGACAGAATCTCCAGGATTGAATTTTATATCCGTGGCTCGAATATCATAACGAGTTTTTAATTTGTCTGAAGCCATAGAAATTCTACTTATAGCAAAGCTATGAATTTCTTCTACTATGGGGAAAATAATAACTATAGCAAAATGAGTCGCCAAATGCAATTGGGGATGCATGGCATCGGGGGTTTTGTACATGTGAGTGGATTCGTTTACGAAAACAATCTGAGCTGCATAGGGAGCCAATAACAATGTCGGGTTGATCGGAAACAACCGATCAACAGTTGCAGACCTGTCATCAAATCAGCATAAATAAATTCACCTGTCGAACAGACACTGTATAAGGAAATAGTGAGGCGCGAAGCACCGAACAACGAGGCGCGTAGTGCCGAGGCGGGGTTGGCGCGCGAAGCGCGCAGGGGCGAAGCCCCTAGTTTTTACTGAAAATACTTATCAGTATTCGAGGTATAACGTCAATGTAACTTGTTAGACGTCTCTTGAACAATCAACTTTTTTGAAAATATGTTAAATACGAATTTTCTTTACGTCGAATCCATTGCAGTTGTTTACATTTACGTAACTCTCTCAATGGAGCTGGAAATAGAACTGGCTCGAATGTTTTGCCGTTTTGGTAAACAAAAACGGTCAGAGTATAAATTTTTTTTTGTATCATGAGAGTAGAAGAAAAAAGCTTTTAAATGACACTAACAGAGTCGATTTATCTTTTCATGCGATACTTTGAGATCCAATCGTAATTTTGACGGTTTCACATCGTTATGACGTAATCACTTACAATATCGGACTCCGGTTTCCTGCAACTTTTTTATAACACAAATACATAATTTTTCTGAAATTGGCCAAAATATGCAACACTTATTTCAAAAGTTATAGCGAAACGAAAAAAGAACAGAGAGAAATGTATAAATTTAGATTTTTACGATTAAAACAAATTATATTTTGAAAGACATAATCTTGTGTAAAATTTTCCGCCGAACATACTTTGTTGAGAACTTTTATGAAGCTGACCCTAGCAGCTCAAGTTAGCAGCCAAACGTCTTAAATGTTTTGGAAGTATAAAAATGCAATCCAGATTTATCCTCGTAATGCTATAATCATATTGCGGGTGCAAAGTACTTTCCAAAATTTTCCATTTCGGTTTTCATTACCTTATTGGTATGAACATTACAAGGTTTGGCTGCAAATTCTGGCTGCTAGCTTCAGCCTTGTGGAACTTTTTTTTGTACGACCTACGCGAAGCGGGATAATCGACAAAGACCAAAAAACCGAATGTCAGCTAGTTTTTGGACATTTTTCATACATCCCGACTAGATCGATCTACCAACATCATAACATATTATCCATGGCTATACGGAGAGAAATAAACACTGGCACCAATGCGCGAGGCACGAGCAGGCCATGTCGAAAAACGAGCGGCCCGTGTCGAGCGCTGCTCGTTCCAGCCAGACATTGCCTAATGCCTTGCACACTGGCCACCACCAGTGTTTACTTCTCTCCGTGCATGCATACAATGTATGCACGAATATTACGTGTATGCTCCGTCGTTGATCATCGCCCAATTTCTCTCTCGTACTGGTCGCGCGGATAACAATCTCTTGCCTCTGTCTCTTATCCCATTAATTATAGCAAATAAACAAACTTCCTATGGGTGAGAAAGTAATTTAACGAGAACAAATTCATATGAAATTATTTTATCACAAAACTTATCCCCTTCGGCCCTAAATACGGTATAAAATAAATTTCATTTAATTGCTATAAAAATTGTATACAATATTTTTCCCTCGCTGCCCCCCTCTGCCCACGACCACAACGCCGCCGTACTTCTTGGGCCTTCTATTAGACCATCAGTATCTAGACAATACGGAAATAATATCTCATGAATAACAATACTACACAATCTCGATTACGTAGCAAATATAATGGACTGATTTGTTTGTTTCTTTTTGCTTGCATGGCTTCAACTTTGAATAATGCTAATGTATGCTTTGCCGATGGTTAATTAAATTTTATAAAATGAATTTGAAGAGGGGTCTTTCAAAAGATGTTTTGATTTCTCACAATTCTTTTCAAATACTATTTTATTCCATTTCTTCTCGCTGATTATTGACACGAACGAGGACACAACCACGTCTACGAGATGATTTGTATAAAAATTAAAACCAGCGAGTACTCACTTTTCATCACGCTCTCGTTTTTTGATTTGGCGCTTACTCTCCGGAGTCTCTGCCGTGTCACCCAGATCACCTGAACAGGTCACAGGTGATGGCTCTTTCAACAGCAGGACCTGCCACGCTACCCCTTCATCCACATTTCCTTCCGTACTTGCTCCGGGCTGAGCTGAGTCCGTCGCTGTCGCCGCCTTTTCCTCCATTTCTTTTTTCCATTCCACCAACATCTATGCTTGTTGATTCAGCTCCTTTTTTTGAATTACCAATTTTGCCCATTCGTTGGCAATTTTTATTTTTTTCTCCTCTATACGTCTTCACTCTTCTGTCATTTTTCTCCGTTCCTCTTCCATTACGGTTTTATCAATCTGTATATAGTCGAAAAATAATAAAAACAATCTATCAACGCAAGTTAAAATATACCAATAATCAGTGAGAAAAAATAGAATAAAATAGTATTTGAAAACAATTGTGAGAAATCAAAAGATCTTTTGAAAGACCCCTCTTCAAATTCATTTTATGAAATTCAATTAACCATCGGAAAAGCATACATCAGCATTATTCAAAGTTGAAGTCATGCAAGCTAGAAAAAAGAAACAAATCAGTCCATTATATTTGCTACGTAATCGGGAGTGTGTAGTATTGTTATTAATGGGCTATTATTTTCGTACTGTCTAGATACCGATGGTCTAATAGAAGGCCCAAGAAGTACGATGGGGGTCGTGGCGGCGGGCAGAGGGGGGCAGCGAGGAAGAAATATTGTATACAATTTTTATACCAATTAAATGAAATTTATTTTATACTGTATTTAGGGGCCTTAGGGGATAAGTTTTGTGATAAAATAATTTGATATGAATTTGTCCTTGTTAAATTACTTTTACCCATAGGTAGTTTGTTTATTTGCTATAAATAATGGATAAGAGACAGAGGCACGAGATTGTTATCCGCGCGATCGGTGCGAGAGAGAATTTTTGGCGAATTGGGCGATGATCAACGACGCAGCACAATTCAGGCATACATTGTATGCATATATGCCTTGCGCCTATTCGTCGCTAGCCATGGTTGGGAGTCGAAGCGAGGGGCACGTGATTGTTGTCCACGCGACGAGTGCGAGAGAAAAATTTGCATAAGCACATACCTATATATCCATTACTCCTCTCATTCGTTAGCCATCGATTGGTGACGGAGGGAGGGGCACGGAATTCTCAATATAAGTGAACTGTAGAGGTATCATTGTAACTGTAGAGTATAATTTTTGCAACAAAAGACGTACTGTATTATATTCAAAGCTCATATTGAGTTCCAAAATTACCCCGCATAATACATTAATACAGAGTGTATCTGTTTAATTTTTTTTCCATTTTCATAGTGCTAGTCTTGAAGGCACTCGGTCTGATCAAGAAGAAAACATCCCGCATAGAAAAAAATTTTCCCTTCAGTTTACGTGATGCCGATACTTTGGTTTTCGTATTCTATTTATTTAACACAGGAAAACATCTATTTTTGCATCAATTCACATAGTTTTGTAGTTATTCAATATTTTCCAAGGCGTTCAAGACCATTAACATCTTGGACCCTTAATCAAGAAACTCAGAATTGAAGAACAGTTTTAGGAGCTTTTATTTTGATCGTACCAAAAGAACAAGAATGAAAGAAGATATTGACCTGTAAACAACTTTTGAAATACGGTATTTAAAAAACATTGCTGAAAATAATAAAATTTGGTAAGTACTCTCACATATTTAACAGGTTTTTCTTTCGAGTCTCAGAAACTTTTCAGACATTTGAAAATCATTGAAAAACTACGAAATTATGAAAATCTATCTAAATTCTTGACATATAGAATTTTTGGAGTGGGGAATCTCTTTGTGTTGACTACAACCATCCGTTCAAAACGTAGCAAACAATTATTTGGTGACGCACGTTATAACAATACACATCGAGGAACACTTTTTCCTCGAATTTTTTAATTTAGACATTGTATATTCTTTTCGAATAATTCTGAAACTGTTATTTTTATATAATGATTGTAACAAATATAATTGTTCCAATAATTATGACAATTTTTCATGTCTCAAATTAATTCGTTGTATTTAACGCTACAAGACATTTTGGTCGAATACAGAGGAATGAGGGCAGGCGATTTTAGGAAAATTATGTCACATTGAAAAGGCATATCCGTATTATTGGAATAAAATAATGTACCGTCTCAATCTCAAGCTTCCATACCGACCATACCGACACTACTTTGGCTGCTACGAATGTCGGTACAAGCCCGTTAGGTAGAGTCGATGGTGCAGGAACCTCCCACGCTCCTAGGTTCTCCTATGTCACCTTCCCGCCGAAAACTGGTCACAAAAAGTTACCCCAGGGTACCCGTCTTTATATTCTTCAGTCAACGTTCTTTTACATGCGACTCGAGCCAAGAAAAAATTGCGGCTGCTACGCAAGACATACTTGAGACAAGCGAGAGCTGCCGAGGATACCTGAGTTGCGCTTGGCTCTTTAGGAGAGTACAGCCACATACAAAATTTTGTGCCTGTACACTCACTCTCGGAAACGCAACGAACTAGTTTTTCTTAACATAAACATTACCAATATTTTACGAATCAGGGTTCAGAAGGGTTTTTTTAATTTTCACTCTCCTTCTTTTTCAACTTGCCATCAAACTGAGTTGATCTTTGGTTAAACAACGAATTAGATATTATAGTGAAAGTTGAAAGACACACGTGTTCAAAATCATCCATGATTTCCTTCCTTAGCCTATCAGCAAGTTGTAAAAAGAGGGTTTCTGTTTGTCATTAGGAAAAATTTAATTGAACCGTCCTGACGATGACCGGAAATGAGGGTCGAAACGTTGACGAAAACTATATTGTTTTGATGACCTACGTATCCAAAATCCTTCTTACATTTTTAGTATAATTTCACCAGTAACACTGTCGAAAGCTACAATGCTATCGTTTGAAAGTTCAACGGAGGAAAGCGGATTCATTACCAAGGAAGACATTACTATAACTCTCACTGTGCTGGGGTTGTCGTACAATTCAACATACCAGAGTCTTATTCAAAGTCAAGTGCTACGATGGAAAAGAATCCGACTACCGAATTTCAACTACAAGCAATTTTTTTAATCATCCCAATTGTGATATGAAATTAACTAACGCGATAGAACTAAAACAGCTTAGATGACAGTTTATTCGCATACTTTATATGTTTTGTGTGAAAAATGTTATGCGCTATGTAATACGACACCAGCGCATAACAGCCGTGCTTCCTCGGAAGCGTAATAAAGATTTATTTTTGAATTTCTAGATGAAGTACCTGCATCTTCAAAAGACTGCTGTGCCGGGTATATACTCAACATAATTGAGGTTTGCAGCTTATTCGCTTGATGGCTTGAACACAGTCTGGAAGATCGAAAGGCACAAAATGAATTCAGCTAGGGCTCCAAGAAAGCACTCAGTTGAAAATGTACAAGATTGTATGAAGCGATATTGCAAGGCAACTTTGAGGGAGTCTGTAATGTGTACGGTAACACCTTGAAAATGATGTGATGTGGGAAGACTACGACCCTAAAGATGATTCTCTGCGGCATGGAAATGAGACGAAGATGATATGGAGTGAGTGTATAGATCCTAGTGATCATACTGGATGATAGGTATACATAGCTCAACATACCACATAACTGATTTTCTGTATCTCATTTTCTCAAATTACAACTCATGCGAGATATTGGAAAGCAATTTTCGAAATAATCCTTTCATATTTTACAGGACGTCCGACGCTGGAGGTTGATTGATGCGTTGGGTACACGCTTGATTTCGAAAGAGCCATCAGCATGACAATACGAGAAGCAACGCATGTAGCATTGCTTAGTATAATTATCACACTGATTCTTAAAAAAGTCATTGTTGTATTTGAACTGGCTTAGCACCTCCTAGATCGGTTAAAACGTAATTTCAAAAAAATTGGGCCAAATTTTCAGCATTCTAGTTCAATAAAACCGGGTGCCTGTGAGCATATAGTTACTTACGCTACATGTGGGATAAGTAACAAATAATCGGATAGTCGTATTGTTGCGGCATGAGCGTAAGGTTTATGGGGCATTCGTATGTGGACGAGTGTAGTAGATGTCGCTACCAGCCGTCAGGCGAGTTGCGACAACCACACGAGTCTTCATATGATTGTCTCATAAACCTTACATCGAATGTCGTAATCACGACTGTCATATTTGCTACTCATCCCATACCCAGAATACAATATTTTTCACAAAATCTGATCTGGAAGTCGAATTTGAAATGAATATAATAATTTTTAATTAGTATAGCGGCATCAGATAACGTTTGAGTAGTTTCTAGTAAATTGAAGAAGATAGAGTTTAATTCAGACTATACTTGTGTAGTTATATTTTTATAGTAGTATACATGGAGCCTAGAGTAAAGCAGCCCGAACGTTGTACTGCGGCCGTGGGCTATGAAAGCGGTGAAAATTTTTACTGAAATACCCGCTGGCGCTGCTGTACCCATGAGAGGATGACAGAGACGGAATGAGAAAAGAGAAAGAAGAGAATATTGATATTCGTAGCGCAGTTATACGTAAACAGACGAGAAAAACAGTAAATTGTTTGTTTGCCGATTAGTTCTGTCATCATGCATTTGTAACTAAGTAATATTTTTTGGCATAAGTCAAAGTCGAGTTGACACCCTACTAAACCCTAGAAATATCTATTAATAAACATTATTTTTATACAATACGCGTCAAATCCAAACGAATTAAACAACAACAAAAAGTGCGAATATTTATTATATAGTGCACAATAGGAATGTGCTTTTCCATACA
Source organism: Neodiprion virginianus (assembly GCF_021901495.1). NCBI lineage: Eukaryota > Metazoa > Arthropoda > Insecta > Hymenoptera > Diprionidae > Neodiprion > Neodiprion virginianus. The sequence continues at coordinate 14,461,526 of NC_060881.1, read as the reverse complement.
AATAGGAAACAAAAATTTTTAAACAACAAAACAAACATTTTTTGACAATAAATAATATTAATAATGCGATAAACTGTGCGACTGTGGAAATAAATGGATCTTTACCCAAATTGATGTTCATCCGGGAGCGAAATTTTCATCGCAGACCCTCGACAATTACCGCATTATCATATATTGTCCAGCTCCGGATGGGCCGACAAACTCAATTGTTCTTCTAGCCGACACGATGAAACTAATGTTTCCTCGGTGAATAATTCATATGGAGCATTCCACCCGAATTCCACTAAGCTCCAACCCTCACCCTTTCCGATTCGACGCGAAATTTTGTATGTCGTTCACTCACATTAGTAGAGGCTCCCATATTTTTTTTACATTTTTTTTTCATCCAGTTCTCGAGTGAGAACTTTTTGAAAAAATCTATGAAACCCAATTCAATCAGTGATATATTCTAATTGAAAAACGGCTTTACGACTCCAAGTGCATTGTCTAATGATGTCTTCGATCCATTGGCTTCCGGGCTCGAATTTCGTCTCGTCCTCGTATGGAAGACGTTTTTTTCGAATATACGCTGGAAACGTTACGATTGTTCAAGCTTGTAAGGATTTCTAAAAATTCTCAACTATCAACTTACGCTTCGGAAATAACAATCGAGGGCACGAATTTTCCGTTCCGGGTCGTAAGTTATATTAGGCGGACGAGTTTTCGTAGCCACACAGTCAAAAAGCGCCCAAAGGTTCATCTGGACCAATTGGTTACACCACAGGATGCAGAGATGATCAGTCGAGACACTGTCCAAGGACTTCGCTCCATCGTTGTTGCATATTCTACAGACAAAACAAAAATTTAATTGTAACTAATATGATCATACAGGTAAAAACAAAGCGGGTCAAAGTTTTATATACGCCAAGTCATTGAATAAATATATTTTTTTCTATCGGCAAAAATTGGTATGCAATAACCTAATATTTCGTCAACAAATTATACGCGTTGACTCATTCAACAAAGAGAAAAAATTGTGACCGGAGATTTACCTTTGGTACCTTGAAGACAGACAGCTGCCGTCGTCCTAAGCGTTTGCAGTTTGCTCTGTTGGCATCTCGCCCAGTTCGCCAGCCTGGGTAAGAACAATATTTCCTCATTGTGCACTCTGCTACCAGAAATAAACTCAAAATAAAATTTGTGATTACACATGACAATATATGAATTTTAACCTCACTTTCATGCTCGTTTTATTAAATCCGTAAATTACAATTTAATAAAGTATCTAAAATAGTATACGTATTTAAAAAATACCATTTTCTCACCTGCTCAGATATAATGTGGGGCAATCACTCACTACACCTCACAACGCTGATTTTTATCGCAATAAAAAAATCTTTGAAAAACTCGTTTATGCGTGCAAAGACGAAAAGCCAAGAATGACGTGTGAATGCTAACCCATCTCCTATTTACGCAGCACTAGCGCTTCCCGTGGCTGCATTTCGAATCCAAATTTTCACCGCTTTCAGGATCCACGTTTGTTATACTTTTACTATAGGCGTCCGGGCTCCTTTACTCTAGGCTCCATGGTAGTATAGGTAGTTTAGGTGGAATCTGTGCAGTTATCTATGCCGGGATTCTGTAACTCTCTACCGACAATTATCGCTGTGGTTAGCTAGCGACAGTTGTCACTTGCATCGACGATGCTAGCGACGAAGGGTGATTCTGTAACGTGTACGTAACGATATTCATCGATGCAAAACTATTCACAGGCTCATCAATAGATTTTCAGCAAATTTGACAACGTCGCAGATATTATCACTAAAAATCAGGTAACTTCGGATAGATTATTTGTGAACGCAAACGAAATCGTGTATTTTGTATCTTTTCCGTGATCTTTCCTCGTGTTTTTTTTTATAAACTTTTCGCAGTTAATCAACAATGGAAAAAAATGGAACAGTGTATGCATTGAATTAATGAAAATGTATTAGCCGTGTGTTATGAGGATGTGTCGTTTTTTTTTATGGTTACATAATAGGATGCCAAATTTTATTTGACGTTATTCCTAATTATAATAAATTGTTTGAGGACTTTTTCATTAGATCTGAAATCTGTCAAATACGTTAAGCTTATAAAAATGTGTAAGACTGTTACCTGTGAAAATTTCAAGCCAAAGGTGTTTATATAAGTCTGGTGAAAATAAGCACTTATGTAGATGTAAAGTACTGAAGAATTAGGAAATTGCTAAAAATACATGTTTTACTTGATGTACGAATATTTAATTTATAACCCGTGAATATACATGCGTCTGTAAGAATTTCATCACACATTTGTTTTTTTTTTACAAAATCTAATAAAAAAAAAATCTTCAGGTGTAGTCCTGTCGTGAATGGGATTTCAACTGTGGTACTTTGATTTGTAATGATTTTCAGTTTTAATATTCACGGATACACTAGCAATATGAAATACATAGATAAATATTACCTTTACAAATAATTGCAATAGTCTCACAATAAAAAAATTTACAAATTTTTGATAAAAAGTCATTAAATTATAGGATATTTCATTATTTCTTACATGATAAAGGCATTGATGTCTATGACTATATTTATATTGGTTTCAATAGACAATATAAACTCCTCTTGGACATTTTTGATAAAATTATGTGTGATAATGAAATCGTCGGCCAAATCGTTCGGCAATCTAGCGGTCTTGGATACGACGTGCTATGGCGAGTGGTCGTAAATTATTATCCGGATCGTCATTATCGCAGTCATTTCTAGCCAAATCATTTTCATTTGCAACGTCTTCGGGCGGATCATCGTTAAGTAAATCTCCCGAAATCCGCATGTTGTGTAACACTGCGCAGGCATTTACAATTCTTCCAGGAAAACCAGGTTCATACTGCAAAACTCTATGTTTGGAAAGGCATCAAGTTCATGAGGCAACGGCGTGAGCAGCCAGGGTTCCAATGGATAACCTGAATCTCCTGTGTGAAAAGACAAATATATTGAATAACGGTGATAACAGATGTAATATTATATAGTTCCGGAACTGCAATTCCAAAAAATGGAAATCAAATTTTTGAATTACCTTCGAGGTACGTTTTTCTTTCACCCTCGTTGAGTGCGCGTTCCATAACACGGTGAGCAGCAGAAGATTTCCATATGTAAGCATCATGCCGAGCTCCAGGGAATCTTGCGTTGAAGTTGAGAATCTTTAAACTTGGATCGCATATCATTTGTACATTAATCGAATGATATCCGTTGTGATTTATATATGCTTCTTCATGTTCTCTAGGGGCAAGTATCGGCACATGCGTACAGTCTATCGCACCAAGAACTTCTTCAAATGGCTGACGAGCATGTCTAAATTTCTCTCTTGCCAACAGTCTGGCTTCTGGAGTCATGGGGAACTGCACCCACCATCTAAATATCACATCGTTTATAGCATCTGTAACCTGATGCAAGCATCTGCTGATCGATGACTAACTCATTGCAATGCCTCATTGCTCTCCCACAGGCCGTTTAAAGCAACCAGTTGCATAAAATCTTAGTGCTGACAATATTTGTTTTTCTACTGACAACCCAGTAATCCTGGTCCGCTTTAATTGAGGCTCCAGCATATCAACGAGATCCCATACTAAGTTGGGAGTTAGACGGCACAGTTGTACGAATTCATTTTCTGTCAAATCAAATGGAACTTCTATTTCCCTCAATGCTTGTCGATCTACTCTCTGCTCAAGGCGTTGTAGGCGATCCTCTAGATTGATTAAATCTACAGCAAGATACCCATTAGCCATTCTGGAATGAAATTTAGAATCAAACCATTATTAAATTCACAGCAGTTCAATGTTTCTCAAGGAAAGGTAGTATTCCTCCGATAGATAAACAGCAGCTACGATTCAAAGATTATTTTTGTGGTCATATTTAAATAGCATGTATAAATAGTAAGAGATAATAAATGTTAAATTGTGTGTTACGCCGCAGGAAAGTTCCAATGGTTTTAGCTACTTTGAGCACTATTAACTATATGAATGTTACAATGCTCAACTAAACCGATTTGTAGAAAAGGCTTTATGTCCTCTGTTTGTCATCTAATAATGACTAGAATCACTCTATCCAAGTAATTGTATAAAATTCATAAACATTTTTTTAGGTTACTTTGACTGAGCCCTCTTCATAAGTCTATTTCTCAGGCATAGAAATAGTCGATTAAATATTATTATTGAAACCATATTTTCGGCGAATAAAACATCAACTTGTTATTTTTTATATTAAAAAGCCATCGAGAGAGTTGATTAAATACTATTATTCAATCAACCCTCAGGATATCTTATAAATGGACTTGGATATTTGGAAAGATATTGAGGATTGAGTCAACGTAACCTTGAAAGTATGTTTTTGAATTTTATACAATGACTTGGATAGTGAACACCGTTTTATAGAGAGCGTGAAAACGATTATATTATTGTTCTGAAAAAAGTAATTGCTCGTTAAAATGGATCTTCATATTCACTTACTTGATAAAGTTTTCAATTCTTTTCAAATCTAAACACTATTTTAGAGGCTAGAGAAGAATTCACGCGTAACACATTGACACGTTGTTGCACCAAACTACCGTCCACTGTGTCACTGATTATCGTTACGCCTTAGCGAGACTTTCAAATCCATCGCTAGCCGACCGACAATTATCGTAACCTAACGATTCGACAAAGCGACAAATATCGTTAACTACGTCGTACAGAATCACCATTAGCGACAACTGTCGATAGGAGGCGTTAACGATAGCGATAATCGTCGCTAGAGAGTTACGGAATCCCAGCACTGATATTCAACCGAACATGTGCGTTTATGAAACACATATAGTCAAGTATGCGATTATTGTGTATTTCGGAGATGACATACAGCGCTCGAAAAGTCAACTTCCAGAGCAGGTGTTCTACAAAATTCATTTTGATTTTCGAATTTGGGCAAGAACCGCTAATAATCACCGATGATGAAAATTCTATGTGAAAAATGAACTATTCACATCAGCTATTCAAATAGTGATTCCATTTTAGCGGGGAAATGAGGAAAAAATCATAGCTGTATATGATGACACTCTTGAAACAATTGAAACTATGGCAGAAAAATTCTTAGAATATTGAAGATAAAAAAAAGATGAATTGTTTATAATTTAATCACAAATAAATTCGTCATTGTTCCCGATTCGCACTTATGATTCATTACTTGAAGTTGGCGATCGATCATCGTCATCGAGTGTTTCTGTGCATCTCCAATATTCGAGGAATTTTCCAATATTTTTGAAGTTTGCCCCTGTTTGGAAATTGTACCGCGGAAAATCTGGGGAAGGGTGAATTAGTTGGGAGAGGTGCGTGGTCGAAGAAAAATCCTGAACACCCGTTCATTGCCAAATGAAGACGAGAGCTCGTTGAAACTGTTGAGATTATCGAAGGCAAAAAGGACGATAGGGTCGAAGAGAAAGATAACTGTTTTAATATACAAGTACACTTTATTGTTTTTGTGTTAACAAAGCAACTTCTTATTGCACATGTCTGGTGGGCAACGGTCACGGACCAACTAACTAGGGATTACCGATAACGCAAATAATGCGCTCCGGCGCCTTAATACTAAGTTTTGTCCACGCATGAGCAGTGAGCCTATCGACGTGCGATAACTTTACTTCTCAACAGAAACATCAGCTAAGCCTTATTTGTTGAAGCGCTAACTAGAGTTATAGTCAGTGTGGAAGATTTTCCGGAAAGAAACGAATAAGTGAAACGCAGACGATGCGTATTAATCGCGCGAAAGATGGCCGAAGAGCTGACCGCTCACAGCGCGTTGCCGCGTTTTATACACGCAATCAAGAATTGTCGACTGCGCGGTGGATAACCGAAGAGCTGACCGCTCACAGCGCGTTGCCGCGTTTTATATACGCAATTGAGGACTGTCGACTGCGCAGAAGATAACCGATCAGATGACCGCTCACGGCGCGTTGCCGCGTGTTTTACACGCAATCAAGACTTATCGATTGCGCGGAAGACGACCGAAGAGCTGACCGCTCAGAAGAAAGCCGAACAAAAGAAGAAGTTGCCGATTCGAAGCCGAACAGAAGGTTGACACGAGATTGCGCGAATATTCGCGCGATCGTAAGACGCTTGTAGATCGGGTCGAACACTTCACTTGAAAGATACCGAAGCTAAGAACAAGACTCAAGAGAACAACAGACCGCTGATCGCGAAGGCTAGTCGACGAATGAATTGGCGAAGGCGACGCAGGCCGGAACAATAGAGAAAAAAAAAGAAGGGGGAGAAGCAAGCCGGCCGGCGAGTCTGGTCTATCGTCCGAGTTGACGAGCGATCGAGCACGCCGGTTAAATTCCCCCCATCCGCGGTAATTTCACTAAAGACTTTCCTGAACAACTCCTTAAAAAACGATTTGGGTTATAAGGCCCGGTACGGAAATTTTATGAGAAGTAAAATCAAGTGTAATACTCGGAAACGTTATGAAAGAGACAAAAATATATATCTGTAGGATTAAACGTGCAAAAGAATGAGATAGAATACATTACACAGCGTGTCCCATACTCGGGGCCTCCTCTTTGTGCGATGCTTCGTCATAGAGATACACTAGGACCTCGATAATTGCATTTTCGATAACTGCAACAATCCCCACTATGCGGCCCATGTCGATCGGTGTGGCGCATGGTGGGACAGTGCCGGTCTCAAGCCGATAGTCTCATAGCACGATTTTTGGAATGAGAGCGCATTCCGGGGCTCCTCGGAGATTATATGTTTGTGGAATTCGTTGTTATTCTCGATTTTTTCGAAAGGCAAAAATGCAATTTGCAGAGATGCAATTTCATCGCACCAATTTTCGCTAATATTTTCCAATATATATATACATATATACAGGGTGTCCCTAAATTGCCTCCCACGGACTAGCCAGCATGATACCTCGTTAAAATCCAACCGAGAATTTCTTTTCCGGAAGCTCGTCCGACGCATAGTTTTTGAATTATAAGCGATAGCGCTAGGCCAATCAGAGTGCACCATTTCATCTAGATTTGCCGACACGGAGATTGCTGTTTTGTTCGTCTGGGTGAATTATTATTATTCGTTTACGAATTAAATATCAGCACCTCCCCTCTCTCGCTGCTGTACCCCTTCTCGGGCGCTGACCTCGGTATTGTTGCCGCGGCACAAGCTGCCGGCCGCACATCCATGGGCGCACACTTGTGTGTGTAATCAGAAGCGCATCCTCAGCTTGATAATGCTACGAAACACACATCTAGGAATAAAAATCAAAACAAATCACAAAATTAATCGGAAAATTCAAGATTACATGTTATAAAATACTGCGAATCATCGTACTGTGATAACGGAGGCACGTGAATATCACTGTCAACGAATTGACATGCTCGTCACATCTTCCATATATAATTACTCACCCAATCAAGCTGGCTCAAAATCTTAAAAATAATGCTTCCTGTTTATTTTAGGATACTTGCAAGAAAAATTTTTCACTAGTTTTAAATTAATCTACACATCCGATTTTTTAGTAATGCGGATCCAGAGTAGCAGCACATGTTAAAATTATCGAGATCATTGTTGTACAATTTGGTCGGGTTAACCGGTTAAATTAGTGGACCTGGTAATTGAGCTCTCGGTTCAACCCGTTAACCGACTGAGCCGATTGATTTGATCAACCGATTTGGCTGGTTAATGTGGTTGAGCGATTTGGCCGGTTAATCTGGTGAAAAATTATAGCTCGCTGGATCAGTTAGTGCTCGATAAATTTCATTTAGTTTTCAGTTTCGTAGTTATTTTTACCTCTTATACCTTAAAAATTCTACATTGATTACTATTTCATTGTTCTTAGAATTATATTTGACTTCAACGAACTTTCGAAAGCGAATTTGGAATTCGGAATTCTAGATTCTGACTTTGATGCAATCAAGCATGCGTAACACGTACGGTACATCTCTAACAAGCAGCGTAGAAAGAAGATTCCATTAACGGTACGATAATACAATAATGACAACAAACAAGCAAATATTCAACAACTTCAGGCCGCTTGAGCGTATTCAAAATAACTCGTTCCATCTTTGTGCAAGAATTACCCGACCTATTAGTGACTACGCGAACGACCAGACGTAGACTTATACGGAGGGAGAAGTAACTTGTCGGATTAACGTGTCAATAGTCCATGAATTATTTGATAGTTCACTTGAATTAATGAGAATTACTTGAATCTATGAGAATTACTTGAATTCATGGGAATCACCTGAACCAACAGAGAATCACCTGAATTGATGAAAATTAACGGAATTAATGGAGACTTAATAGTCGATTTCTGGAACTGATCGGAATTAACAGAGAATTAAATTCGACTAATTTTAATTTGTGCCGGAATGATCTTTTCAGCGTGCATTAATAGTGCCCGTTTATTCACCAGCTCTTTTTTCGAAATTTTCAGAGACGCGGAATATCTCGGGTCTCCCCATGTCTCTATCATATTAATCATAGTAGCCACAATGATAAGAATATTAATAGTAACTGAATATCGTAGTACGGAATGTATCGCAACGATAGTGATATTATGGGAAACTTAAAATAAACTTAAACTAGCGTGAGGGTCAAGGAAAAATTAGGTTTACGAGACCAAAAATATTCCGAAATATAGAAATTAAGTTGAATTGAATTTAGTTTCACAGAAAAATCGGAAAAAATGGACGAAATTTTTAGGTATTGACGTGGATTGGGGTAAGTTATCGAGAATTGTTGCGAAAAAAACTAATTTAATCGAATTGAATGAATTAATTTGAACTAACAGAAGAAACAGAAAGGAATTAATTGAAATTATCCAGATATTCACTAGAATCAAAGTGTATTATCGAGAATCGATGGTAAAAGTACAGAATTAATTGAATTGAAAGAATTAACTTAAATTAAGTTAAATTAAGTTGAATTAATCTAAATCAACAGAATTATGTTGAATCAAATGAATTATTTTGATTTATTTCAACTTGCGGAATTAATGTGGAAATCAAATGTTAAGTTATTTTCCACTCGACTTATACCTTGCCTGAGCTTATTCGTGGATTGTTGACCGTCGATAAAAGATCTTATGAAATCACCGTATCGATACGAACGACAAATCAGCTAAACTTCGGGTGACGATTGATTTCTTATTTAGATGCAATGATTAGGTATGCGAGGATTCGTCGTTACGTACGTATAGCAGGTATTCCGTATACCCACCAAATTACAGATTCTACGAACCTGACCATTTTATATTTCATCAGTAAAATTGTTGTGACAATCGTCACATGAAAGAAAGGCTGATTTTCATTCAGTAATTTATCAGCCCAATTCAACTTTCCTTTGTTAATTTTTCAAGCTACTTCGTGAACGTGAACTTTCGTATCGTAATAAGAATTCATACAAACTCAGTGATGTGGAATTATTATTTCAACGATTTTGTATAATATTCATCTGTTTTTCGTTTTTCGTTTTTCTCACGGTAGTTTCATCAAATCTAAATAATTTTATCGTAATCACGATAGAATATCGTGGGTCCGGTCCTTGATCGGCCGAGGCTCCGGGGTATGAATAATGCCATAAAATAAGGCACCGAACTCGTTAGATCGGTCCGCATCAGTCGAGTAGTCCAGTCGGAACGTACATGACTTCATTCGACAAGGAACTAAGGCTCGGCAATTTTTTGACTGGTTAACAAGATGCCAAGTAATACGATCTGTAAGTTTGCCCTAAAAAATGATTCAACATATGCCGACAATTTTTTCTAGATATTTCAAAATTCCGTAATTTAGCATGGCTTTTCTTTTGCTCATTTTAGAGAAAAACGGTTCCCACAAAAGTTGTCCATCGTATTGCCCTCAAATCAGACTTATACGAAAATCACAAATCATTGTTTGTTTACTTGTAAATTGCCGCTAGGCACAGACATCGAGCGTGTTGATTAATTGCCGTCATAAATTCGGTGAATTTTCAATGCCATATCCTGAAACTCATCCGACGTGTAGAACAATCTTTTCTTGATATTTTAGTTCTGATTCGATGTTTTAATGTAGGTAGCAACGAGAAAATAAGAATGGTATAATGAGCGTTTGTTCTTTACAATCTAGTTTCTTATTGCAAATTTGTTAAACGCATTTTTTTTCAATTCCAGCTTATCTTTTTATTCCAGAACGTGACGCAGTACGCAAATCATTACGTGTGGGTGCACGTTCAAACCACTTGTTCGACTTTACCCTAATCTTGCGGTCATGCCAATAAAATACTGAAAAATGACAGTTACCAATTTTTTTTTACCACTGACACTCCATTGCGAAAAAACGAAAAAAATTACGGAAAATCACATCACAGCAAATATTTATACCGTAAAAAAAAGAAACTGATGCCTATCTAAAATCCACCGGAAACCGGCGATCTGAATGTTCAAAAATTTTTAGAAGGTGGGATTTCTTAAAGGAAAATCCGAATAAAATTCTCGATATGTACACATGGCTGCTGGGTCTGTGTTTTTATTCGAAATCTTCTAAATAGCAATATCGAAATCATCGTGAAAAAACTGAAAATCACGTTTTATGCGCTAACTTCGAGCCAAATGGAGCTAGCAGGCTAAAATTTGGTATGGATCAATCACTTACCACACTGCGAGAAATTTTTAGCTCCGATTACCGCTCAGTTCTTAACTATTTTCATTTTTTACCACAATCGAAAAATATTATAGTTCTAGGTAGAAAATGAAAATTACTTTTCAAGCTGTTACCAGAAAGTCTAGTATCCGTTACTATTCCTACTCATTACGATCACTGTTACTACATTTTCTTGTAACTGTTGTCAAAATTCAATGCTTTGTGCAACAATAAATTGACTCTAAAGCCTTGTTCAACTAAAAAAGTACAGTAATCCGAACAAATTGATTTTGCGTTGCAATTACCAAAAAAAGGATCGACAATAGCGCAAAATCATTATGTGTACCTCGTTCTTCGTAATTCCAACAATATTCGAACAGTTTTTTTTAATGATACCTGTTTTAGTAATTCCTTCTTGTTACTATAACAAATTACATTTTTTTCAGTTCACCACAAATTCGAAGAATTCGTTTCGAGAGAAGACACTTTCGCATGCTTAATCAACTATGCCCTTCACAATACATTTCCCACGCAAAAGTGAGGCCGAATAAAAAGTTTGTAAGTCTTAACGTAATATCTCAGCAATTTTTTTTTTTTTTTTTATTTGCAATCAAATTTTATAACTCTTCACTCTTCTTAACTTGGTTGGAAGAACGCAAAAGCATTTCTCGAGTTCATTAAATTATGTAGTATTGTATAAAATTCGGTAGGCATTTGTTATACTGTATTTGGAATTCACTGAACATACTGCTGAATTTACCTGACAAGTTTACAAAGGAATTCGATTACAGTCCGTTAAAATGAAAAATCTACTGTGGCAAGAGTAATCGGTATTTATCTCTATTAATTTCACTGTACAATTTAGAAGAAAATACTGTACGTGGCCCGTCCATAAAATGTTTTTGACTCGTACGATGATTTCAATACGAACTAAAGGTGCGAGCCGTTTAACTCGTTCTGGCGCGTACGGAAATCTTCGTCCTAGCCCTAAAAACACCTACTTTACGGGCATGCCTCTAAAAGTGCTATTGAAGGTAAGATCGTCGGCTGCCTGGCTCCACTGGTCGCCGATAAATGACCATAGACTAAAACTGTAAAAACAATCGCCTTCCCGAAACATCGGGATTCGTAAGAGTCATCCTCAGGTAAAAAAGAAGCTTGATTCTGTGTCAGAGTCACATAATGATTATTTTTTAGGTGTTGAATTCTCGTCCGCCGATGACGTGATGTATAAAAAACGGGCTATTGCTTCTCTCCGAAACAGCTACTATTCTGTTATTGTAGTTCGAGAACTGAGAAAATTTTTTTAAAAAATCCCTATTACCGTTTCACAAATTCTATCTTTCAAGCGAATTAAGATATCATCAAACACTCAGATATGTATTTTTCATGTGCGTCATGAAATCAAGAGCCCTGGGAAATAATGACCGGCCACGGTGTTTCGATTTTTCACCGAAAAGATCATTTTCGTGGTCGTACCGAGCTGTGCTTTTTGATACATAATTTCGCATGAAAAAAGGGTGCCGCAGTAAAAGCGAACAAAAAAAATGAAAAATTTCGAAATTTCTGTTGGATGACTTACAATTAATTCTTAATTTTCATTGAAAATATCGTCAAAGTAGTACCCCACAGTCGGAAAGAGAAACATCACGAAATTTTTGGCAGATTATTAATAATTCATTTACTTCACACGTATTTTTCATTGGACAACGCGTTAGGAATTTATATTAGATAACCCACCAAAACCTTCATAACATTTTTTTCAACTGCAGAGTACGTCTTTGATGATAAATTATGAATGGGAAAAGAAACGTAACTCGATGTGACAATCAAACACGATATTCGATGAACAAATCTCATTTTTTTCCCATTCCTAATCACGAAAAAACGCTGTACCTTAATTCTGGAAACGTAAGTTCTATTAAGTTCGATGAATCGATGATATTACAGTTACGAAATGAAAAACATCGGATGGCACTCTCGTTCGTCTTCGTTACTGATGATGACCAATCCGTCTTTGCAAAATTATTTTGTGGCCCTGAAAATGCCGTTTTGTATTTGGCTCTAAAAAGGGCCAATTTTGATGACACCTCACCGGTGCAGAAATTGTTCAAAATGTCCGCCGTTTTCTCGCAGGCAAAGCCTGCAACGTTGGACCAGCTGGCCAATTGCTGCGCGAACGATTTCCGGCGTCACCGTCGCCGTTGCCTCTACGATTTTTACCTCCAGGGCTTCCAAAGAATTCGGTGGATCCTTATAGACGAATTCTTTGATCAGACCCCAAAGGCAATAATCTAGAGGATTCAGATCGGGTGATCTCGGTGGCCAAGCGATGGGACCCCCACGGCCTATCCACCTATCCGGAAATCGTTCGTTCAGAAATTGACGAGTCCGGGCACTGAAATGTGCCGGAGCACCGTCATGCTGAAACAACATTTCCGCTCGCTATTCAAGGGGACGGTCTTGGAGAAGATCTGGAACCCGATCTTCAAGAAACTGCCGATACGTTTCACCGTCTAGCTTTGCTGGTAAAACGCAGAGACCGATCTGCAGCAAGAATTACCTTCTAGTAAATTGTTGCATAATAAATCCATAATGCTCGTCGAATCATTGATTAGTTTCGACTAATATTTAATATGAATCATACATATGTCATGATTTTACTGATTTACCGAGGTTGTTTGTGTCAACATCAGTAAAACGGATCTTCACTGAATTTTCTAAAATCAAGCCAACGAGACGATAGAAATTTATAATATCTGTATTCAAGCATTATCGAGTAAGCTTACCAACTCGTCGTCGATCATGCCACCCCACACGTTGAGGCTCCTACGACCCTGGTTTCTCGACTCCCGAATATCGTGTGGGTTTTCTTCGGCCCAATGATGGATGTTATGGCAGTTGAATACTCCATCCCGATCAAAATTTGACTCGTGCGTAAACAAAATATTGAATACGAACAACGGGTCCGCTTCGGTTTGTTGCAAAACCCATGTGCAAAACATTCCTCTCGCGGCACGGTCGGGCCCGTGCAACGCTCGCACCTTTTGGGTGTGGTACGGTCGCAAATCGTTCGATCTTAATATTCGGTGGACGGTCGAGTTGTCCGTTTCGTACTCCGCTGCCAAACCGCGTGTACTTTTATCGGGCGTCCATGCCACATCCTCGAGAATTCGTTCCTCGAACTGGACCGTCCGTCTTGATCTCGGACGTCCTGCGTTTGATCGGTTGGGGACAAAGGTGCCAGTTTCTAATAAACTCCGTTCCAATCGCCTGAAAGTTTTTGCATCCGGATGGCGTCTTACTGGAAAACGAACTGCGTACTCACGAGTTGCTGCCCCCGCAACGTTGTTGCACGCTCCCATTATCAGCACCATATCATACATTTCACGATTATAATACTCCATCGTTTAATAAAGAAGTTATTGGCTCTGAAAAGTGCCGGTTTTCAAGGGTTTATTGTCACTTGTATACGCGAGCGAGGCTGATAACAACATGACCCAATTTCGCAGTTGAAAGCGCGTTGTTTATAACAACTGACTTCCGAGTTGCTATGCAGTTGCATGAGATTTTCTACACAAAGGGTGTATAAAAATTAACTTTTTTTAAAAAAAAAGAATTGAAAAAAAAATATTTTACAACAATTAAATTTGGTCGAAATAAATATAATTATTGGGAAAATTCTATATATTCTTCAATGATTTGCTCGAATAACAATCAAAATGAAAATACTATTTATTAAAAAAATTCCATGTAATGTGCTTTATGTATTGTAGTTTGAAACACTTACATAATGGATGAGAACTTATTGGAAAGTTTAGAGATAACATACAGATAGATAAATAATTAATTATTCGATTCCATATTTTCAATTTTCATAAATTAATTATAAATTAATTTAAGGAAAATAATTTATTTGATTGGATTTTTTTTAATAATAGTTTATTCAATTTAATTCCATCCATTTATATTCAATTATATTAATGTATAATTCATACATATATATTTATGAATTCTAATTGAAATGATTTTTAATCAATAAGAGGATGATAGATGAATTTATTATTTATGTTTTATCTTGATATTTCAATATATATATATATATATATATATATATACATATATTGTAATTTTCAATTCACTTTTGAAAACAGAAAAATTTAAAGAAAAAAAAATATTTTACATTAATTGAATTTTTTAAAAATACATGTAATTATTAAAAAAATTCTATATATTTTTCGATTATTTGCTCACATATTATTCGGAAGAAAAATATTATTCATTGAAAGAATGCTATATAATGTGCTTTATGTATTGTAATTTGAAACATTTAGACAATTAGAACTCATTGAAAAGTTTGAAGAAAACATACAGATAGATAATAATCAATTTCCCTGATTCCATATTCTCAATTTTGAAAAATTAATTGTCCATTGATTCGAAAGAAATTATTTATTTGGATGAATGATTTTTTTTCATCATTAAATTATTCAATCGAATTACCTGTATTTATATTCAATTATATTATTGTGTTATTGACGAATATATTTATAAATTATAATCAAAATTATTTATAATAAAGAGGAGGATGATGAATAAATTTATTATTTATGTTTCATTTTGACATATATATATATATATATATATATATATATATATATATATATATATATATATATATATATATATATATATATATATTCATAGATTATAATTTTTAGTCAACTTTTAAAAAGAGAAATTTGCTATATATATATATATATATATATATATATATATATATATATATATATATATATATATATATATATATATATATTGTAACAACGGGGGAAATTAAGAAAGGTCTAAGAGAATCAAAGAGTTCTCTGTGCGATTTAAGCGAACGACGAGCCAAAGAAGTCTCACGAGGAATATTTTAGGAAGAAAATAGATGTATTTGGACACAAGCTCTCTTTTTAAAGTCTAGAGACTGACTGTTTTTACATAAGTCGGTTGACGCAGCAACCTTATTCTTTTTAAAGACATAAGAGGTTTATAAACGTCTTTTATCTATGATGACTACTAGATCATTTAAAAGGGGACAAAACGGGTGATTTCACCCTTTGTAACAATATATGTTTATATATATCAAAATGAAACATGAATGATTAATTTATTTATCATCATCCTGATTATTAAAAATAATTTTAATAATAATTTATGAATATATATATTTATAATTTATACATCAACATGATCGAATATAAATGGCGCTAATTAAATCAGATAATTTTCATATATATATATATATATATATATATATATATATATATATATATATATATATATATATATATATATATATACATATATATATATATATATATATATATATATATATATATATATATATATATATATATATATATATATATATACATATATATATATATATATATATATATATATATATATATATATATATATATATATATATATATTTGTATATATATGTATGTATATATATATATATGTATATACATGTATATATATATCTATATATATTCATATCCTACATTAATATAATAAAATATAAATGAAGGTAATTGAAGTGAATAATGTAATAAAATAAAAAATGTTTGTGAATGTAAATAATTATAAAAAAATGTAATAAAAAAAAAATGAGCGAACAATTGACAATATTCAGGATTTTTTTGATAATTATGCATTATTTTGAAAAATTGAAATAATGTGAGAAAAATTTTTTTTCTCAATTTTCCATTTTTTAAAATTAAATTGAAAATTATAATATACATATGTATATATGTGTGTGAATGTGAATATGAATATATATAAATATATATATACATGTACATATATATATATATATATACATACATATATATACACATATATAAATGTATATATATATATATATATATATATATATATATATATATATATATATATATATATATATGTATATATATGTATGTATATATATATATATGTACATGTATATATATATTCATATATATTCATATTATACATTAATATAATGGAATATAAA